>NC_134827.1:113671279-113971279 GCF_004210375.1 Tachypleus tridentatus
GCTTGGCTTCCTTTAGGTTTACTAACTTGCTGTAGTCGTTCCATTAAATGAAGCTGTTGGTCCTTTCTTTAACCATGGGCATAGCTTCCTTTCTGTAGGTTTACTAACTTGCTGGTCGTTCCATTAAATATAGACTGTCAGTCTTTCTTTAACAAGTTAGCTTCCTTTCTGTAGGTTTACTAGCACTTTGGCAGACTGCGTTTCCATTAGGCTATTGGTCGCTTGCTTTGTCCTTGAGGCAGCTTCCTTTCTGTAGGTTTACTAACTTGCTGTAGTCGTTCCATTAAATAGACTGTCAGTCCTTCTTTAACAAGGCTTAGCTTCCTTTCTGTGGTTTACTAACTTGCTTAGTCGTTCCATTAATAGACTGTCAGTCCTTCTTTAACAAGGCTTAGCTTCCTTCTGTAGGTTTACTAACTTGCTTAGTCGTTCCATTAAATAGACTGTCAGTCCTTCTTTAACAAGGCTTAGCGCTTTCTGTAGGTTTACTAACTTGCTGTAGTCGTTCCATTAGATTTTGTCGGTCCTTCTTTAACAAGTAGCTTCCTTTCTGTAGTCGTTCCATTAAATAGACTGTCAGTCCTTCTTTAACAAGGCTTAGCTTCCTTTCTGTAGGTTTACTAACTTGCTGTAGTCGTTCCATTAAATAGACTGTCAGTCCTTCTTTGCAAGGCTTAGCTTCCTTTCTGGGGTTTATTTGCTGTGCGTCGTTCCATTAAATATAGGGCTGTCTTTCAGGTCTCATTTTTTAACTTTGTGGTACTTACTAACTTTCCTGTGGTTTCATTCCGTATGATATCAGGTCATTCAAACACAGAACTCAACAAGGCTTAGTTTGTTCGGTTTTCTAACTTGCGTAGTTCCATTAAATAGACTGTCAGTCCTTCTTTAACAAGGCTTAGCTTCGGCGCCTGTAGGTTTACTAACTTGCTGTAGTCGTTCCATTAAATAGATTGTCAGTCCTTTCTTTAACAATTTTTTTCAAACTTCTAACTATGCAGGTTTTACTAACTTGCCGTAGTCGTTCCATTAAATAGACTGTCAGTCCTTCTCTAACAAGGCTTAGCTTCCTTTTCTGTAGGTTTACTAACTTGCTGTAGTCGTTCCATTAAATAGACTGTCAGTCCTTCTTAAATTTCTTAGCTGAGGCGGCTGTAGGTTTTACTAACTTGCTGTAGTAGTCATTCCATTAAATAGGCTGTCCGGTCAGCTTCTTTAACAAGGCTTAGCTTCAGGGCTGTAGGTTTACTAACTTTGCTGTAGTCGTTCCATTAAATGGACTATCAGTCCTTCTTTAACAAGGCTTAGCTTCCTTTCTGTAGGTTTACTAACTTGCTGTAGTCGTTCCATTAAATAGAACTGTCAGTCCTTCTTTAACAAGGCTTAGCTTCCTTTCTGTAGGTTTACTAACTTGCTGTAGTCGTTCCATTAAATGAACTGTCAGTCCTTCTTTAACAAGGCTTAGCTTTCTGTAGGTTTACTAACTTGTTGTAGTCGTTCCATTAAATAAACTAGTCCTTCTTTCCTTGGCTTTCTTGCTAACTTGAGTCGTTCCATTAAATAGACTGTCAGTCCTTCTTTAACAAGGCTTAGCTTCCTTTCTGTAGGTTTACTAACTTGCTGTAGTCGTTCCATTAAATAGACTGTCAGTCCTTCTTTAACAAGGCTTAGCTTGCCTTTCTGTAGGTTTACTAACTTGCTGTAGTCGTTCCATTAAATAGACTGTCAGTCCTTCTTCAACAAGGCAGCTTCCTTTCTGTAGGTTTACTAACTTGCAGTAGTCGTTCCATTAAATAGACTGTCAGTCCTTCTTTAACAGAAGCTTCCTTTCTGTAGGTTTACTAACTTGCTGTAGTCGTTCCATTAAATAGACTGTCAGTCAGCTTCTTTAACAAGGCTTAGCTTCCTTTCTCTGTAGTCGTTCCATTAAATAGACTGTCAGTCCTAACTTAACAAGGCTTAGCTTAGCCCCTTTCTGTAGGTTTACTAACTTGTTGTAGTCGTTCCATTAAATAGACTGTCAGTCCTTCTTTAACAAAGGCAGCTTCCTTTCTGTAGGTTTACTAACTTGCTGTAGTCGTTCCATTAAATAGACTAGTCCAGTCTTTCTTTTCAACGGCTTAGCTTCCGCTTTCTGGTTCTACTTACTGTAGTCGTTCCATTAAATAGACTGTCAGTCCTTCTTTAACTTAACGCTTCCTTTCTGTAGGTTTACTAACTTGCTGTAGTCGTTCCATTAAATAAACTGTCAGTCCTTCTTTTAACAAGGCTTAGCTTCCTTTCTGTAGGTTTACTAACTTGCTGTAGTCGTTCCATTAAATAGACTGTCAGTCAGCTTCTTTAACAAGGCTTAGCTTTTCCTTTCTGTGGGGGTTTACTAACTTGCTGTAGTCGTTCCATTAAATAGACTGTTAGTCCTTCTTTGCTCAAGGCTTAGCTTCCTTTCTGTAGGTTTACTAACTTGCCGTAGTCGTTCCATTAATTAGACTGTCAGTCCTTCTTTAACAAGGCTTAGCTTCCTTTCTGTAGGTTTACTAACTTGCTGTAGTCGTTCCATTAAATAGACTGTCAGTCCTTCTTTAACAAGGCTTAGCTTCCTTTCTGTGGGTTTTGCTAACTTTTGCCGTAGTCGATCCATTAACTAGGCTGTCAGTCCTTGCTTTAACAAAGGCTTAGCTTCCCTTTCTGTAGGTTTACTAACTTGCGCGTAGTCGTTCCATTAAATAGGCTATCAGTCTTTCTTTAACTAACTTGCTGTGTATCGTTCCATTAAATAGACTGTCAGTCCTTCTTTAACAAGCTGCTTCCTTTCTGTAGGTTTACTAACTTGCTGTAGTCGTTCCATTAAATAGACTGTCAGTCCTTCTTAACAAGGCTTAGCTTCCTTTCTGTAGGTTTACTAACTTGTTGTAGTCGTTCCATTAAATAAACTGTCAGTCCTTCTTTAACAAGGCTTAGCTTCCTTTCTGTAGGTTTACTAACTTGCCGTAGTCGTTCCATTAAATTCCGATAGGCTGTCAGGGCTTCGTAGCTGCTTTAATAGGAAGCAGCGCGCTTCCTTTCACGCTAGGTTTACTAACTTGCTGTAGTCGTTCCATTAAATAGAACTGTCAGTCAGCCTTTAACAAGGCTTAGCTTCCTTTCTGTAGGTTTACTAACTTGCTGTAGTCGTTCCATTAAATAGACTGTCAGTCCTTCTTCAACAAGGCTTAACGCTTCCTTTCTGTAGGTTTACTAACTTGCCGTAGTCGTTCCATTAAAGAGACTGTCAGTCCTTCTTTAACAAGGCTTAGCTTCCTTTCTGTAGGTTTACTAACTTGCTGTAGTTGTTCCATTAAATAGACTGTCAGTCCTTCTTTAACAAGGCTTAGCTTCCTTTCTGTAGTCGTTCCATTAAATAGACTGTCAGTCCTTCTTTAACAAGGCTTAGCTTCCTTTCTGTAGGTTTACTAACTTGTTGTAGTCGTTCCATTAAATAAACTGTTAGTCCTTCTTTAACAAGGCATAGCTTCCTTTCTGTAGGTTTACTAACTTGCCGTAGTCGTTCCATTAAATAGACTGTCAGTCTTTCTTTAACAAGGCTTAGCTTCATTTCTGTAGGTTTACTAACTTGCTGTAGTCGTTCCATTAAATAGACTGTCAGTCCTTCTTTAACAAGGCTTAGCTTCCTTTCTGTAGGTTTACTAACTTGCTGTAGTCGTTCCATTAAATAGACTGTCAGTCCTTCTTTAACAAGGCTTAGCTTCCTTTCTGTAGGTTTACTAACTTGCCGTAGTCGATCCATTAAATAGACTGTCAGTCCTTCTTTAACAAGGCTTAGCTTCCTTTCTGTAGGTTTACTAACTTGTAGTCGTTCCATTAAATAGACTGTCAGTCCTTCTTTAACAAGGCTTAGCTTCCTTTCTGTAGGTTTACTAACTTGCTGTAGTCGTTCCATTAAATAGACTGTCAGTCTTTCTTTAACAAGGCTTAGCTTCCTTCCTGTTCTGTAGTCGTTCCATTAAATAGACTGTCGGTCTTTTCTTTAACAAGGCTTAGCTTCCTTTCTGTAGGTTTACTAACTTGCTGCTTTAGTCGTTCCATTAAATAGACTGTCAGTCCTTCTAACGCTGTAAGGCTTGTAGCTTCCTTTTCTGTAGGTTTACCTAACTTGCTGTAGTCGTTCCATTAAAATAGACTGTCAGTCCAGCTTCTTTAACAAGGCTTAGCTTCCTTTCTGTAGGTTTACTAACTTGCTGTAGTCGTTCCATTAAATAGACTGTCAGTCCTTCTTTAACAAGACTGCGCTTCCTTTCTGTAGGTTTACTAACTTGCTGTAGTCGTTCCATTAAATAGACTGTCAGTCCTTCTTTAACAAGGCTTAGCTTCCTTTCTGTAGGTTTACTAACTTGCCGTAGTCGATCCATTAAATAGACTGTCAGTCCTTCTTTAACAAGGCTTAGCTTCCTTTCTGTAGGTTTACTAACTTGCTGTAATCGTTCCATTAAATAGACTGTCAGTCCTTCTTTAACAAGGCTTAGCTTCCTTTCTGTAGGTTTACTAACTTGCCGTAGTCGTTCCATTAAATAGACATCGTCCAGTCCTTTTTAACAAGGCTTAGCTTCCTTTCTGTAGGTTTACTAACTTGCCGTAGTCGTTCCATTAAATAGACTGTCAGTCCTTCTTTAACAAGGCTTAGCTTCCTTTCTGTAGGTTTACTAAGTTGCTGTAGTCGTTCCATTAAATAGACTGTCAGTCTTTCTTTAACAAGGCTTAGCTTCCTTTCTGTAGGTACAGATCAGTCGTTCCATTAAATAGACTGTCAGTCCTTCTTTAACAAGGCTTAGCTTCCTTTCTGTAGGTTTACTAACTTGCTCTTGAGATAACTATCATCCTTTGAAGGCTTAACTTTTCCTTGGTTTAGCTAACAAGAACACGTTTTTATCTATAACTGTAAGTAACATAGCTCTCTCTGTAGGTTGAAGTAACAATGAACTCGTCTCTCAGATCTCTGAAGTAACAATGAACTCGTCTCTCAAATCTGCTGTAACAATGAACTCGTCTGTAGTCTTATCAAATCTGAGTAACAATGAACTCGCTCTCTTCAGATCTCTAGGTAACAATGAACACGTGTCTGATCTGAAGGGACACTTATCTCAAGTGACACAAACCATATCATTTTCTGTGATCTGAAGGGACAATGAAGTTACATTTTCCTGTTAACTAAACTTACATATCGTACGCTATTTTCTTTTTTTTTCCAGGATTTTTGGAAGTTACTCACATTTTAATTTTCATATTTAAAATATTTTTCCACACTAAGGAACGAACTGGACACGTATCTGGGTTGGCATGAGTAGGAGTCGGATGCCGGAAGGCTTGCCACAAAAGCCCCGTCGAACAGGTGCTTCACTGCTTCACTAATTCTTTGAAGAACAGACAGAGTGAGTTTCTTATACCCACATAGGTGTCGCTGTTGTCGGCTACAGCATGTACGGGTCCACGGCCCAAAGTGTTCCGGGGTATGAACGGGTTTAACCACGACGTTCGAGGATGTCAGCCTCCCACTTCGGCCGTCGTATCCTCATCATTATCACCAAACAAGCGGTTATGGGTATCCCAAAACTGACGATGAAATATTCCCTCAAACCTACGCCGGTTCCAAGTCCTGAGGGTGAAGTCGTCTTTCTGGGAAGACATTAACGTAACCATGAAAATGGAACCGGGAAATAGAAGCCATCAAATCCGAATCTGTTCCCTTACCGTCCTGCCCGTATACTCTGGAGTCCAAGTAGCGGACAAATCTGCAGATATGCAAGAAGGCTGTCACAAGGCCAATTTCTTGTTAACACTTTGCAGATGTCCAGTCCGATGTCAGTCGTCAGATGCACCAAGTATGACATCGGGAAACAGTATACAAACGTACAGGTTCCCTGAGGATCCATTCAGTCGCGGGAATGTCTGCCTCTTACTCCTCAAACTCTGAACCAGGGAGTCCATCCCACAGAGACGTACCTCTGTGAGTCGCCGGACACCCCACCCCATACTCAGTATCATCTCAGACTACTACACTACCGGCCCGCTCTGGTGTCCAACCTTCACTCGAATAGTAAGTTCAACCGAAGAAATAACCCTGATCTGAGAAAAGAAGACGGATACATCACTGTGGCATTGACTACCTGGTAGGTATTGAAAAAGAAATAAACAGCACTCTTTTTTGTAGTCACGTACTGGGTGGTATAACAGAAATAACACTTTATTTGTGAGTCACGTACTGGTTGAGGTATAACAGGAATAGCACTTTATTTGTAGTCACGTACTGGTGAGTATAACAGGAATAACACTTTATTTGCTTAGTCACGTACTGGTGAGGTATAACAGGAATGCACTTTATTTGTAGGTCACGTACTGGTGGAGGGTGTAACAGAATAACACTTTTATTTGTAGTCATGTACTGGTGAGTATAACAGGAATAGCACTTTCTTTGTAGTCACGTACTGTGGTAAGTATAACAGGAATAGCACTTTGTTTGTAGTCACGTACTGGTGAGTATAACAGAGATAGCACTTATTTGTAGTCACGTACTGGTGAGTATAACAGGAACAGGCACTTTATTTGTAGTCACGTACTGGTGAGTATAACAGGAATAGCACTTTATTTGTAGTCATGTACTGGTGGGTATAACAGGAATAGCACTTTCTTTGTAGTCACGTACTGGTGAGGTATAACAGGAATAGCACTTTATTTGTAGTCACGTACTGGTGGAGTATAACAGAATAACACTTTTGAAGTCACGTACTGGTGGGAGATATAACAGAATAGCAACACTTTATTTGTAGTCACGTACTGGTGGAGTATAACAGGAATAGCACTTTATTTGTAGTCACGTACTGGTGGAGTATAACAGGAATAACACTTTATTTGTAGTCACGTACTGGTGAGTATAACAGGAATAACACTTTATTTGTAGTCACGTACTGGTAAGTATAACAGGAATAGCACTTTCTTTGTAGCCACGTACTGGTAGAGTATAACAGAATAGCACTTTATTTGTAGTCACGTACTGGTGAGTGTAACAGGAATAGCACTTTATTTGTAGTCACGTACTGGTGAGTATAACAGGAATAGCACTTTATTTGTAGTCACGTACTGGTGAATGAGTATAACAGGAATAGCACTTTATTTGTAGCCACGTACTGGTGAGTATAACAGGAATAGCACTTTCTTTGTAGTCACGTACTGGTAAGTATAACAGGAATAGCACTTTATTTGTAGTCACGTACTGGTGAGTATAACAGGAATAGCACTTTATTTGTAGTCATGTACTGGTGAAAGTATAACAGGAATAGCACTTTCTTTGTAGTCACGTACTGGTGAGTATAACAGGAATAACACTTTATTTGTAGCCAGTCACGTACTGGTAAGCAATAATAACAGGAATAACGCACTTTATTTGTAGTCACGTACTGGTGAGTATAACAGGAATAGCACTTTCTTTGTAGTCACGTACTAGTAAATTATAACTGGGAATAGCACTTTATTTGTAGTCCGCATGTACTGGTGAGTATAACAGGAATAGCACTTTATTTGTAGTCACGTACTGGTGAGTATAACAGGAATAGCACTTTATTTGTAGTCACGTACTGGTGAGTATAACAGGAATAGCACTTTCTTTGTAGTCACGTACTGGTGAGTAATAACAGGAATAGCACTTTATTTGTAGTCCACGTACTGGTGGAAGTATAACAGGAATAGCACTTTATTTGTAGTCACGTACTGGTGAGTATAACAGGAATAGCACTTTATTTGTAGTCACGTACTGGTGAGTATAACAGGAATAGCACTTTATTTGTAGTCACGTACTGGTAAGTATAACAGGAATAGCACTTTCTTTGTAGTCACGTACTGGTAAGTATAACAGGAATAGCACTTTATTTGTAGTCACGTAGTGGTGAGGTATAACAGGAATAGCACTTTATTTGTAGTCATGTACTGGGTGAGTATAACAGGAATAGCACTTTTTTGTAGTCACGTACTGGTGAATATAACAGGAATAGCACTTTATTTGTAGTCACGTACTGGTAAGTATAACAGGAATAGCACTTTATTTGTAGTCACGTACTGGTGAGTATAACAGGAATAGCACTTTATTTGTAGTCACGTACTGGTGAGTATAACAGGAATAGCACTTTATTTGTAGTCACGTACTGGTAAGTATAACAGGAATAGCACTTTCTTTGTAGCCACGTACTGGTAAGTATAACAGGAATAGCACTTTATTTGTAGTCACGTAGTGGTGGAGTATAACAGGAATAACACTTTATTTGTAGTCACGTACTGGTAGGGGTATAACAGGAATAGCACTTTATTTGTAGTCACGTACTGGTAAGTATAACAGGAATAGCACTTTATTTGTAGTCACGTACTGGTGAGAGTATAACAGGAATAACACTTTTATTTGTAGTCACGTACTTGTAAGTATAACAAGGAATAGCACTTTATTTGTAGTCACGCTGGTTAAGTATAACAGGAATAGCACTTTATTTGTAGTCACGCACTGAGTAAAGTATAACAGGAATAGCACTTTATTTGTAGTCACGTTACTGGTAAGTATAACAGGAATAACACTTTATTTGTAGTCACGTACTGGTGACATATAACAGGAATAACACTTTATTTGTAGTCACGTACTGGTAAGTATAACAGGAATAGCACTTTATTTGTAGTCACGTACTGGTAAGTATAACAGGAATAGACACTTTATTTGTAGTCACGTACTGGTGAGTATAACAGGAATAGCACTTTATTTGTAGTCACGTACTGGTGAGTATAACAGGAATAGCACTTTATTTGTAGTCACGTACTGGTGAGTATAACAGGAATAGCACTTTATTTGTAGTCATGTACTGGTAAGTATAACAGGAATAGCACTTTATTTGTAGTCACGTACTGGGTGAATATAACAGGAATAGACACTTTATTTGTAGTCACGTACTGGTAAGTATAACAGGAATAGCACTTTATTTGTAGTCACGTACTGGTAAGTATAACAGGAATAGCACTTTATTTGTAGTCACGTACTGGTGAGTATAACAGGAATAGCACTTTCTTTGTAGTCACGTACTGGTGAGTATAACAGGAATAACAGCACTTTCTTTGTAGTCACGTACTAGTGAGTATAACAGGAATAACACTTTATTTGTAGTCACGGTACTGGGTGAGTATAACAGGAATAGCACTTTATTTGTAGTCACAGCACTGGTAGGTATAACAGGAATAGCACTTTCTTTGTAGTCACGTACTGGTGGAGTATAACAGGAATAGCACTTTCTTTGTAGTCACGTACTGGTGAGTATAACAGGAATAGCACTTTCTTTGTAGTCACGTACTGGTGAGTATAACAGGAATAGCACTTTCTTTGTAGTCACGTACTAGTGAGTATAACAGGAATAACACTTTATTTGTAACCACGTACTGGTGAGTATAACAGGAATAGCACTTTATTTGTAGTCACGTACTGGTAAGTATAACAGGAATAACACTTTATTTGTAGTCACGTACTGGTGGAGTATAACAGGAATAACACTTTATTTGTAGTCACGTACTGGTAAGTATAACAGGAATAGCACACTTTATTTGTAGCCACGTACTGGTAAGTATAACAGGAATAGCACTTTCTTGTAGTCTCCTAGAGAACTGGCATTTTTTACTGTTACACTTTGCCAGTTACATGACAGTCCAAGTAAACACACACGTAACAGTGAAGTGAACAAAACTGAGGATATTCACAACTAAAACAGTGACCTCCAAGTTAAACTTTCATTGGAAACTGGACGTTACGCAGAAACACGTATGTCGCTGGAAACTGGACGTTACACCTAGCAGAAACATGTCTGTCACTTATATTATTTATCTATAAAATTACCGGCCAGGTGGTTAAGGCACTACACTCGTAATATGAGGGTCGCGGGTTCGAATCTTTGTCACACCACATATACTTGCCCTTTCAGCCATGAGAGCGTTATGATGAACGATCAATTCCGATTCGGTAAATTCGTTGGTAAAAGAGTAGCCCAAGAGTTGGCGGTGGGTAGTGATGACAAGCTGCTTTCCTTTAGTCTCACACTGCTAAATTAGGAGCGACTAGCACAGATAGCCCTCGTGTAGCTCTGCGCGAAATTCAAACCAGACGAAACCTTAAGTTTACCGAAGTACTCGTTCATCGTTCGAAATCGATGGGGTCAACATATATCACATTCAATGATTTATTATATTTTTCAATGTAATTTGTAAAATTTAATCATAAGTGGGTGAAACCATTCAAAGTCGGAGAAGTCCAACAGCAATTAGGAGAAAGAGTTAATTTCAATATTAAATATATTTTTATTAGTTTCTTGTGTGAATCGTATGTTACCAGTGGCCTCCGAAATTAGCAGTCACTCACCTAGAAAAGAATGTTATACACGAACAATATAGAAGTGTGTTAAATGAACCTAGAACGCTGTATGTAAGTTATTCTAATAGAGTCCATTTTCATTATCTTGAATAAAGAATATTTATATTTCTTTAAACAGAAGTTTATTGATGAAAGTCCAATGTTTGGGAAGGTATGAAGTTCAAGAATGAACTTAGATTAGCTCTGATACCGGGAAGATTAGCTCTGATACCGGTAAGATTGGCTCTGATACCGGTAAGATTGGCTCTGATACCGGGAAGATTAGTTCTGATACCGGGAAGATTAGCTCTGATACCGGAAGGAAACGTGGGAGAAACAACTATTGGTCTGTCATGTTTTTACTTCAAAAATTACTAAAATAAGTAAATTCCTAGATACTTACAACATGCATGGTAACCTTACTCAAGTTAATAAACCATATTATGATGTACTTACAACATGCATGGAAACCATACTCAAGTTAATAAACCATATTATGATGTGCTTACAACATGCATGGTAACGTACTAAAGTTAAACCATGTTATGATGTACTTACAACATGCATGGTAACCTTACTCGAGTTAATAAACCATATTATGATGTGCTTACAACATGCATGGTAACCTTACTCAAGTTAATAAACCATATTATGATGTACTTACAACATGCATGGTTACTCGAGTTAATAAACCATATTATGATGTGCTTACAACATGCATGGTAACCTACACAAGTTAATAAACAAGGTTATGATGTGTACACTGTCTTTCTTGAGATACTTTTATACAAATATTAGGTTGCTTTAGTTGGATTTCACAGCCAACACTTGACAGTTATATTAGGTAAAACTTAATGCGCATATGCTATACGTCGTCAACAGTTTACGGTCACATTAGGTAAAATTTAATCCTACGTCTTTTATCACACAGTGTTGAAACATGTTAATATTTTATGTTTCAACACTGTGTGGTAATAGATCTTTACTTACAAACATCAAATACCAAACACAAGTTTTACTGTAAATCTGACAAAGGCAGGGGAACAATACCGAAAATGTTTGTTTTCTGCGGTAACTGCGGTCTCTGTTATTGCAGCTAATAACCCAGAAGGGCAGTAAGATAGTATATTCTTCGTTCCAACGCCTAAAGCTTATCTCTAAGTCAGGTTCTATAAAGTTTCAAAGCACATTAAAAGGAACGATCACAACGTGAACTCTTGTTAGACCTGCAATAAAATGGTATATAGCTTGACGACAACAACAACTGTGCCGGTGTTATATAGCTTGACGACAACAACAACTGTGCCAGTGTTATATAGCTTGACGACAACAACAACTGTGCCGGTGTTATATAGCTTGACGACAACAACAACTGTGCCGGTGTTATATAGCTTGACGACAACAACAACTGTGCCGGTGTTATATAGCTTGACGACAACAACTGTGCCGATGTTATATAGCTTGACGACAACAACAACTGTGCCGGTGTTATATAGCTTGATGACAACAACAACTGTGCCGGTGTTATATAGTTTGATGACAACAACAACTGTGCCTGTGTTATATAGCTTGATGACAACAACAACTGTGCCTGTGTTATATAGCTTGATGACAACAACTGTGCCGGTGTTATATAGCTTGATGACAACAACAACTGTGCCGGTGTTATATAGCTTGATGACAACAACAACTGTGCCGGTGTTATATAGTTTGATGACAACAACAACTGTGCCTGTGTTATATAGCTTGACGACAACAACAACTGTGCCAGTGTTATATAGCTTGACGACAACAACTGTGCCGGTGTTATATAGCTTGACGACAACAACAACTGTGCCGGTGTTATATAGCTTGATGACAACAACAACTGTGCCGGTGTTATATAGTTTGATGACAACAACAACTGTGCCGGTGTTATATAGTTTGATGACAACAACAACTGTGCCTGTGTTATATAGCTTGACGACAACAACAACTGTGCCAGTGTTATATAAACTGACGACAACAACTGTGCCGGTGTTATATAAGCTTGACGACAACAACAACTGTGCCGGTGTTATATAGCTTGATGACAACAACAACTGTGCCGGTGTTATATGGTTTGATGACAACAACAACTCTATTGCCGGTGTTATATAGTTTGATGACAACAACAACTGTGCCTGTGTTATATAGCTTGATGACAACAACAACTGTGCCTGTGTTATATAGCTTGATGACAACAACTGTGCCGGTGTTATATAGCTTGACGACAACAACAACTGTGCCGGTGTTATATAGCTTGATGACAACAACAACTGTGCCAGTGTTATATAGCTTGACGACAACAACTGTGCCGGTGTTATATAGCTTGACGACAACAACAACTGTGCCGGTGTTATATAGCTTGATGACAACAACAACTGTGCCGGTGTTATATAGTTTGATGACAACAACAACTGTGCCGGTGTTATATAGTTTGATGACAACAACAACTGTGCCGGTGTTATATAGTTTGATGACAACAACAACTGTGCCTGTGTTATATAGCTTGATGACAACAACAACTGTGCCTGTGTTATATAGCTTGATGACAACAACTGTGCCGGTGTTATATAGCTTGATGACAACAACTGTGCCGGTGTTATATAGCTTGACGATGACAACAACTGTGCCGGTGTTATATAGCTTGATGACAACAACTGTGCCGGTGTTATATAGCTTGACGACAACAACAACTGTGCCGGTGTTATATAGTTTGATGACAACAACAACTGTGCCGGTGTTATATAGCTTGACGACAACAACAACTGTGCCGGTGTTATATAGCTTGACGACAACAACAACTGTGCCGGTGTTATATAGCTTGACGACAACAACAACTGTGCCGGTGTTATATAACTTGACGACAACAACAACTGTGCCGGTGTTATATAGCTTGACGACGACAACAACTGTGCCGGTGTTATATAGCTTGACGATAACAACAACTGAGCCGGTGTTATATAGCTTGATGACAACAACAGCTGTGCCTGTGTTATATAGCTTGATGACAACAACTGTGCCGGTGTTATATAGCTTGACGACAACAACAACTGTGCCGGTGTTATATAGCTCGATGACAACAACAACTGTGCCGGTGTTATATAGCTTGATGACAACAACTGTGCCGGTGTTATATAGCTTGACGATAACAACAACTGTGCCGGTGTTATATAGCTTGACGAAAACAACAACCGTGCCGGTGTTATATAGCTTGACAACAACAACAACTGTGCCGGTGTTATATAGCTTGACAACAACAACAACTCTGCCGGTCCATTTTCCTTTTATTTATTCTGGTATTTAACGTTAAAGTTCTTAAAGAAACGGAAGAAGAAAAGTCTAGAGATAGGAAAGTGTTACTTCACCAGTACCTCCGAAGGCTTATAACGCTAAAAACCGATACCTTTGGTTGGAACAGCACAGATAGCCCATTGTTAAGTTTTGTGGTTAATAACAAAGAAAATAGTAAACACGATGTCTTCTCAAGTTCATGCCATCATTGCTATGTTGGATGTTTATCATCGGTTGAGTTTACAAAAAAAATACCATTTTGGACTGATAAATTAGAAAGAACATTCAACATGTGGGTTATTGTTGTGAGATTTCACTGTCACGTTTCGCAAACCGTTGGTATAAAAGAAAAAAAAAATGTCATTTCGGCTGTTGGTGTGTTATAAGAGTGAATCCTTGGATTCATAGTCCCGGTACACGATAATAATTCCACTATCAAGTGCTGCCCCCTCGTTATTACTTATAGTGTTACTATAAGTTATTAATGTGGGTCTGTTGTTTTCTATTTTCAGGCTGTACAAAGGTTTATACAAAAAGCAGTCATCTAAAGGCCCACCAACGTATCCACACAGGTATGTGTTCCCAGTCAAATCTACTTGTTATGGAGTTGAAATGTATTGATAAACCTTAACTAGAGTACGCTACTGACGTCCTGTATTACACTTTAGATGGAGTTGTTATTGGTTTCAACTTGATATATATTTTATCTTTACAGCATTAGATCACACAAAAAGAAATAATTTTATGTAGTTACCGAATCTGAGAAGATTAATCAATTTAACTTAGAAAATATAAGTTTTTCAAACTTTACTAAGAATTCACAGTTTCGTTTTGAGGTAAGTTACTGATATAGTACATTTTATTATCAGTTTCATATAAGGATATTTTTATTTTAAAACAGTACAAGTAAACAAGTGTTAAGGGTTACTTTTTAGATTATGCTGAAGGTTTCTGTCAGCTTTTCTATTTTTACAAGTTTTTATAAAGGTTAAATTTAAAATTAAATTTTTCCAGTTTAAGTTCTTGTTATTTTTAAAATAAAAATATTAATTTATTGTTTCCCGTCACATCCTAACATTGATTATCTTGGTGAGGCTTAGGTTATTTAATGGTAATATTAGGCTTAGCTGACTTTTGTACGATACGAGATGCAAAAAGTACAACTTCTCAATTCGAGGGCCCAGCCTGGCCAGGTGTTTAAGGCACTCGACTCGTAATCGGAGGGTTGCGGGTTCGAATTCCCATCATACTAAACATGCTCGCCCTTTCAGCCGTGTGGGCGTTATAACGGTACAATCAATCCCACTATTCGTTGGTAAAGAATATTACCAAACGTTGGCGGTGGGTGGTGATGACTAGCTGCCTTCCTTCGAGTCTTACACTGCTAAATTAGGATCGGCTAGCGCAGACAGCGCGAAATTCAAAATAAACCAAACCAATCCGAATTCAAGATCGATGGCACGAGTTACACTTGTTTTAAACATAAATCTTGAATGTGGAACTTGTATTAAAATTCACCAACAGTCGTTTTTATTTAATATTTGGTTTGTGAGAGAACAGTTCTATGGACGAAGTATATATTTGTTTGTCTAACTATAAAGCATATATTGAGTAGAATGTTTTTAATAACATTGGATTTTAATGTTTAAACATTATATATCATTTACTTCGTCGAGAGAAATGCTTTACGTTTTAATTATTTCTCTAATTAACAGTTGACAATTCATTAAAGCTACAAACAGTAGAGGAACACTACTCAGTTTTTATTATTTTTATCATATATACTACACCTTTATGAAGCAAAGAGTAATCTCATGTTACCATTCAATTACTGGCGTTCTTCATTCTCGGCAGTTTCCACACACTACAAATAAATATTTCAAAATTAGAGATGGCGAACTTTGTAGAGCAGGATATTTTGTTTATTTGGATCCTAAAAATCGATAAAAGTGTGGAACTTAATTTCGTTCGGAGTGTTGAGAGATCATTGATATGGATAGCCCGAGAGAGAGGGATATAGCCCGCTGGCAGCCCGGATACCTCCAGCTATGAAGACGAGCTGTAGATTGTGTCGGTCAAGTTGCTTTCGTTAAATGTTAGCTATCTCAAATTTAGGGCGCCTTCAGGCGTTTGTATTGCACGTGCCGAACTGCTAGATACAAGAGAATCTGATATAGCCTGAAGAGTTTCTTATCTCGCTTGGAATGTCTGTCTTGACCTGCAATAGTACGAATAACAGTCATAACCGCTACGCACTGAGGCGTACCAGCAAAAGACCGATAGGCCGACCATAAAATGAAACAGCAGGGAGGTAAAGTCGTTTATCAGGGTGAATTAGGGAACGTCGCTGTTTGTCATTAGGTGCTAGCTCCAATCTATATAGATGTCACCTCTAGCCCTCATTTAGCCCTTGTGTAGGAAAACTTGTTGTTTGGCATTTCCTGTCGTTTGTCAAGTCAGTATGCAACGTATCAATCTACAGGCTAAAGCCAGCGACTGTGGAGTCGTTGCAACCCCACAGACGTCATGGGGTCAGATGACCCGTCAGTGAATGGGAAAGACAAACCTACAGAAATGGACGTAAATGTTGTAAACATTTACATGTACTAGGTAGAAACCGTACAAGAAAGATTGATGTTTACCTTCCGATGTACTCATCCTTCATATAATACTAAATCTTACTTGCTCAGTGTCACACTCCACCAACAGTAAGTTTCCTTTAAGTGCAAGCCCACAGAGTATTAGTTTCGTTTGTGATTCACTTTCGTCCTTATCAGTATTTTAAGGTGTTGTAACAGTTTCTCTGTATAGTCCTTGTTACTTTAAAATTGATGTAACAATTTCATTGCATAAATCTTGTCTTCATTGCTACAGTGATGCAATATTTTCACTGAACAGTCCTTTTCATCAATGTAACAGTTTCTCTGTGTTGTCCTTGCCATCACTGTAACACTGATGTAACAGTTTCTCTGTATAGTCCTTGTCATCACTGTAACACTGATGTAACAGTTTCACTGTATAGTCCTTGTCTTCACT
Organism: Tachypleus tridentatus; assembly: GCF_004210375.1. Taxonomy (NCBI): domain Eukaryota; kingdom Metazoa; phylum Arthropoda; class Merostomata; order Xiphosura; family Limulidae; genus Tachypleus; species Tachypleus tridentatus. Next base: position 113,688,045 of record NC_134827.1, read on the forward strand.
GTAACATTGATGTAACAGTTTTTCTGTATAGTCATTGTCTTCACTGTAACGCTGATGTAACAGTGTCTCTGTATAGTCCTTGCCCTCACTGTAACACTGATGTAACAGTGTCTCTGTATAGTCCTTTTCACAGTAATATTGATGTAAGAATTTCATTCTATAATTCTTGTCTTCATTATTACAGTGATGTAACAGTTTTACTGAATAGTCCTCGTCATCGCTGTAACATTAATGTAACAGTTTCACTATATAAACCTTCTCGTCACTGTAACATTAATGTAACAGTTTCTCTGTATAGTCATTGTCTTCACTGTAACACTGATGTAACAGTGTCTCTGTATAGTCCTTGCCCTCACTGTAACACTGATGTAACAGTTTCTCTGTATAGTCCTTGCCCTCACTGTAACACTGATGTAACAGTTTCACTGTATAAACCTTCTCGTCACTGTAACATTAATGTAACAGTTTCACTAGATAGTCCTTGTCATCATTGTTACAGTTTATTTGAATAGTCCTTGACATCAATATAAGTTTCACTATGTAGTCCTTGTCATTACTGTTACAGTGAATTGAAAGCTTCTCTGGATAGTCCTTGTCGTCAATATACGTTTCACTATATAGTCCTTGTCATCACTGTTACGGTGATTTAACAGTTTCTCTGGATAGTCCTTCTCGTCAATATAAGTTTCACTGTATAGTCCTTGTCGTCAATATACGTTTCACTATATAGTCCTTGTCATCACTGTTACGGTGATTTAACAGTTTCTCTGGATAGTCCTTCTCGTCAATATAAGTTTCACTGTATAGTCCTTGTCGTCAATATACGTTTCACTATATAGTCCTTGTCATCACTGTTACAGTGATTTAACAGTTTCTCTGGATAGTCCTTCTCATCAATATAAGTTTCACTGTATAGTCCTTGTCATTACTGTAACAGTGATATAACAGGTTAAATGGTTAGCACTAAGTTTTAATGTTTTTAGAACATGACCCAAAACTCGAGCGCTTTCGTACAGCTCATTATATGTCTTTGGAATAAGGCTAAATAGTCAACTATTATAAAGCGCTCGAGTTTTGGGTTTCGTTTTTAAAATAGTGATGTAACAGTTCTAGAATGCATGAGACGATAATTTATACGAACGATAGTTGTCTTTATAAGTTTGTACAAGCGCTTTAGTTTTAGAATTTTTCTTTTGCGCTATCTGTTCGCAGCTGTCGGTAATCTTGAACCAACATAAGCTCTCTTCTGTGGGCTGGACAGTTATCTCGTGAAAGGAAACCTCTCGCGTTTCTGCAAGCAAATACGTTATTGTGCCTTAGAAAGATGCAGGTTTTGATTTCAGTTTTGGGTTGTAAATGACCTGCTTTCTGCTGCTTATTGTCTTCAGCAGGTTCCTTGAAAAACCCCACCAAGCGGCGTTTTATAGCAAAATTTTACGACTCCATATTGTTTCTTTAAAACACGTTCCTTCATGAAGACACAGTAAATCTTTCCTAATACAAAGGTCACCCCCTATCGGTAAACAAAATAAACATAACTTTTGAAAGAGTGATTTACCAGCGGCGAGTCTATGGAACGGTAATAAGTTAAGTTTTGTACGGAGTTACGACCGAAATGTGTTTGACTTCAATATGTCCACCTCTTCCATTCATCTAAAGATTTCCAGTCATGAATAGATTGTGTCCATCAATAAATTGCTCTGTTTTTCTACTCGTCTACATGAAGTCTGATCCTGTAAGACAAACCACAGACATTTGGTCACTAACCAAACAAGTGGAATAATTTAAAAAAGGAGGGATAAACACAGAAAATTAAACACAATTACTGTCTGCGTTACGATGTAATATATATCACATACTGTGTGTAATTGATGAGGGTCGTAGACCGGTTGTAAATGATGTATCGCTAGACTGGTGGAAAATTGTTTCATTAGTAGACCGGTGGTAAATGTTGTTTTATTAGTAGACTGGTGGTAAATGTTGTTTAATTAGTAGACTGGTGGTAAATGTTGTTTTATTAGTAGACTGGTGGTAAATGTTGTTTAATTAGTAGACTGGTGGTAAATGTTGTTTTATTAGTAGACTGGTGGTAAATGTTGTTTAATTAGTAGACTGGTGGTAAATGTTGTTTTATTAGTAGACTGGTGGTAAATGTTGTTTAATTAGTAGACTGGTGGTAAATGTTGTTTTATTAGTAGACTGGTGGTAAATGTTTCATTAGTAGACTGGTGGTAAATGTTTCATTAGTAGACCGGTGATAAATGTTGTTTTATTGGTAGACTGGTGGTAAAATGTTCATATAGCAGACTGGTGGCAAATGTTTCGTATTAGTAGGTGATAAATGTTGTTTATTGGCAGACTGGTGGTAAATGCTCTTTCATTAGTAGACTGGTGGTAAATGTTTCATTAGTAGACTGGTGGTAAATGTTTCATTAGTAGACCGGTGATAAATGTTGTTTTATTAGTAGACTGGTGGTAAATGTTGTTTAATTAGTAGACTGCGGATGAAAAATGTTGTTTTATTAGTAGACTGTGGTAAATGCTGTTTAATTCAGTAGACTGGTGGTAAATGTTGTTTTATTAGTAGACCTGGTGGTAAATGTTGTTTAATTAGTAGACCGGTGGTAAATGTTGTTTTATTAGTAGACTGGTGGTAAAATGTTTCATTAGTAGACCTGGTGGTAAATGTTTCATTAGTAGACCGGTGATAAAATGTTGTTTATTGGTAGACTGGTGGTAAATGTTTCCAATAGTAGACTGGTGGTAAATGTTTCAATTAGTAGACTGGTGGTAAATGTTTAATAGTAGACCGGTGATAAATGTTGTTTTATTGGTAGACTGGTGGTAAATGTTTCATTAGTAGACTGGGTGGCAAAATGTGCTCATTAGTAGACTGGTGGTAAATGTTTCATTAGTAGACCGGTGGCAAATGTTTCATTAGTAGACTGGTGGTAAAATGTTTCATTAGTAGACCGGTGATAAATGTTTCATTAGTAGACCGGTGGCAAATGTTTCATTAGTAGACTGGTGGTAAATGTTTCATTAGTAGACCGGTGATAAATGTTGTTTTATTGGTAGACTGGTGGTAAATGTTTCATTAGTAGACCGGTGGCAAATGTTTCATTAGTAGACTGGTGGTAAATGTTTCATTAGTAGACTGGTGGTAAATGTTTCATTAGTAGACCGGTGGCAAATGTTTCATTAGTAGACTGGTGGTAAATGTTTCATTAGTAGACTGGTGGTAAATGTTTCATTAGTAGACCGGTGGCAAATGTTTCATTAGTAAACTGGTGGTAAATGTTTCATTAGTAGACCGGTGATAAATGTTGTTTTATTGGTAGACTGGTGGTAAATGTTTCATTAGTAGACCGGTGGCAAATGTTTCATTAGTAGACTGGTGGTAAATGTTGTTTTAATAATGTGACGGCAGACAAATATATTCTATACAGAAATTTTTCTGTTTTTAGAACTATTAGAGAAACCATGTTTGTAAGTTTTTATGTCATATCACATTACGTTTGTTTCAGGTGAGAAGCCGTACTTGTGCCATTGGCCCGAGTGTCAGTGGCGGTTTGCCCGATCCGACGAACTCACCAGACATTATCGTAAGCATACCGGAGCCAAGCCTTTCAAGTGTAAAGTGTGCGACCGGTCTTTTGCGAGGTCCGATCATCTCGCTCTGCACATGAAGCGCCACCAACCAAAAATGAAGTGATACCAAGAAGTGTGACGTGTGTGTGTGCAGTGCTTGCTCCTGGTGGAATGTGTGATAAGTAATCGACGAATTGTTAGTCCGTTTGGAGTTTTACTAAACTTGTCTACATTTGTGACAATTAACAAGGACAAGTTAAACGACATTTTGGAAAACCGTTTTCCTGAGATTCTGTTTGCCATTGTAATCTCGGCTTTGTGTTGCTCGAAACGCCAGGTCTGTGATTGTACACCCGTTAGATTAAAGGTTCTACATCTTTCAAGTGCCATTCATACAGTTTTAAACTGTTTTCTTCCAGGGGGTTCGGTGGTACAGGGGTATATCACCACTTACGGTCCGTTATGTATGTATATAGGTCTCTGTGTGTACATGTACACACGTATATTAGTTTTTCAAAAGATTATATATATTACACGTCTTTTAAAACGTTTATACATTTATGAGTATATAGAACACATTACCTTGCTTATGAATTTGTGTAACTGATGTTAGAACTTTCTGAGAGTCAACTGATTTGATTTTATGTCACTTATCTGGAGTATTATTCTAAAAACATACACGTTTTGATTATCTAGAAGTTATAAGAAAGTAATTATGTTGTTTTTAAAGGAAATAAATATCTTGAATGTTTTCTATCTTAATCTCTATCTTATTTTGTAACTGATAAAGTTTTCAAACCATGTAACAGAACACTTTCAGTTATACACCACAAACAAATCTGTCCAATAATGACACTAGAAGTTACGATCCTTTGAAAAAGGATTCGTTCTGGTTTACACATGCGAGTTTTATAAAAAAATAAAAACAGTTGTTTTTCACATGGTTTATATCTGTTCTACACTTAACATTTGTACACATTCATAAACTTTTCAAAATTACTGGAAGAATAATAGTTATTGAAAATAAACAAAATATTTTCTCAGCTCTTTTTTTGAACAACACCAATTACTGTATTAAAAATTTTCCTTCTAAAGACCTTTCTGTCTATTTACTATTAATTACCAGACATTTCTAGCTACACTTCAGCACACTGCCCTCTGTTGGTCTCAATTTGCAAAAAAAAAATAATCGTACGCTATGACTTAAGTATCAATAACACTCAAGTACTCAGTAGATGTCAATAACATTATGATTCAAATATTCATTGTAGTTCACCACACAACAAGTTTAGATACAGTTGATTGTAGTTCACCACACAACAAGTTTAGGTATACTTGATCGTAGTTCACCACACAACAAGTTTAGATATACTTGATCGTAGTTTACCACAGCAGAACAAGTTTAGATACACTTGATTGTAGTTCACCACACAACAAGTTTAGATACACTTGATTGTAGTTCACCACACAACAAGTTTAGATACACTTGATCGTAGTTCACCACACAACAAGTTTAGGTATACTTGATCGTAGTTTACCACACAACAAGTTTAGATACACTTGATTGTAGTTTACCACACAACAAGTTTAGATACACTTGATTGCAGTTTACCACACAACAAGTTTAGATACACTTGATTGTAGTTCACCACACAACAAGTTTAGATACACTTGATTGTAGTTTACCACACAACAAGTTTAGATACACTTGATTGTAGTTCACCACACAACAAGTTTAGATACACTTGATTGTAGTTTACCACACAACAAGTTTAGATACACTTGATTGTAGTTTACCACACAACAAATGCAGACAAACTTGATTGCAGTTTACCACACAACAAGTTTAGATACACTTGATTGTAGTTCACCACACAACAAGTTTAGATACACTTGATTGTAGTTTACCACACAACAAGTTTAGATACACTTGATTGTAGTTCACCACACAACAAGTTTAGATACACTTGATTGTAGTTTACCACACAACAAGTTTAGATACACTTGATTGTAGTTTACCACACAACAAATGCAGACAAACTTGATTGTAGTTTACCACACAACAAGCTTAGATACACTTGATTGTAGTTCACCACACAACAAGTTTAGATACACTTGATTGTAGTTTACCACACAACAAGTTTAGATACACTTGATTGTAGTTCACCACACAACAAGTTTAGATACACTTGATTGTAGTTTACCACACAACAAGTTTAGATACACTTGATTGTAGTTTACCACACAACAAATGCAGACAAACTTGATTGTAGTTTACCACACAACAAGCTTAGATACACTTGATTGTAGTTCACCACACAACAAGTTTAGGTATACTTGATCGTAGTTTACCACACAACAAGTTTAGATACACTTGATTGCAGTTTACCACACAACAAGTTTAGATATACTTGATTGTAGTTTACCACACAACAAGTTTAGATACACTTGATCGTAGTTTACCACAGCAGAACAAGTTTAGATATACTTGATTGCAGTTCACCACACAACAAGTTTAGATACACTTGGTTGTAGTTTAGATTGTTCATCTATCATAACTATTCACTCATCCAAACGTGGTATGTGTCGCAAGATGTCATAACTTTCACACATTATAACACTATAAGAGACCTATAAAGATTCGGTGTTAACTCTGAACACCTTGTCTCTGAAGTTACCACAGAATCATGAAACCGAAATCTTTTGTTGGAACCGCCTCTTAGATAAACCTTTATGTGGTTTTATTCACTTCTAGCGCAAAGTGTTACAATGTACTACCTACGCTCTGCTCACGAAGCGTATTCTTTCTCTATTTGTTATACAAGCTTACCGAGGAAAAGAAAGCTTTACTTTTAACTGTTCTCTTATTTCAGTTGTTGTTTAAATTGTACAACTGGTTTTACAGTTTAGTGGCTCGTCTATCAAGTTTAATATTCTTGACGTCCTTTACTATAAAATATCGCTTAGAACTATGCGCACTCCGATAGCCAGAAACGGTAATGAACGTGAGTTTTGTACGCCTTAAGCACCGATACTGTCGTTATTATTTAGGTATGACTCCTTCCCCACTCCCCTTGGTTGGGTTGTTATTCCAAGTGGGTCCGGTTGTAAAACACAGGTTCTTTGTCTAGCAGGTTGTTAACATGGAATTCACACGATAGTAAAGACATGGAAATCAAGGTTCATCACATCTGATATAAAACGGTTGAAACTTCAAGGAATGGATTCTCTGTTAAGGTAACGTTTCAAATGAATATATCTGGTTTTAAAGTATTAATGGATTGATACACATATGCCTGATCACCGGCCAGTGTTCGCTTGACCAGGACAGTAATTTTACTATTTTACACATTAACTAAATCTGTCCAACAGTTATGAATAGTTATATCAGTACTTTAACGACTTTAGGTTTCTCTTATTATTAAACAAATAAACCAAGGTAACTCTTAAACCTACACCATTAGTGGTCTTTACCAAACGGGTCAACAACATGTTAACCTACACCATTAGTGGTCTTTACCAAACGGGTCAACAACATGTTCTATTGAAACAAGCAACCCAACAATAAATGTTTCAGTCAGAAGGATACAACGAATACCAGGATATTGGTGTCATAAGAATTACGCCACTCGCGTAACTTTAAACTCTCGAGAACAACATTCAGAGAAATACTGGTATCACAAAGACGATAATGTGGGGGTTATTGAAAATTACATAACGAGGGGTAGTAACGACGAAAGTAAACAAACAAATCAAGACTGGTTACCGTTTGTCTTCCTGAATATTCCATCACAACATTCTGATCACACAATTTTACTTCGAGACTGGTTACCGTTTGTCTTCCTGAATAATACAGATAACCGTTCTGATCACACAATTTTACTACAAGACTGGTTACCGTTTGTCTTCCTGAATAATACAGATAAACATTCCATAAGCCATTAGTATAAAATAAAATGAAAATGTTGTTCTCTGCTAAAGAAATAAAAGTTGATTCTTCACTACATGAAACTGAGAAGTAGTCCTCTGCCACAGAAAATAAAAGTTGATTCTTCACAACATGATCTGAGAAGTAGTCCTCCGCCACAGAAAATAAAAGTTGATTATTCACTACATGAAACTGAGAAGTAGTCCTCCGCCACAGAAAATAAAAGTTGATTTTCACTGCATGAAACTGAGAAGTAGTCCTCCGCCACAGAAAATAAAAGTTGATTCTTTACTACATGAAACTAAGAAGTAGTCCTCCGTCACAGAAAATAAAGTTGATTCTTCACTACATGAAACTGAGAAGTAGTCCTCCGCCACAGAAAATAAAAGGCAAAGTTTCTATAGGACAAGAGACTAGATCATCATCTTGTAGTGAATATGAATCTATAGGACAAGAGACTAGATCATCATCTTGTAGTGAATATGAAAAGGTTTCTATACGGCAAGAGACTAGATCATCATCTTGTAGTGAATATGAAAAGGTTTCTATAGGAGAAGAGACTAGATCATCATCTTGTAGTGAATATGAAAAGGTTTCTATAGGACAAGAGACTAGATCATCATCTTGTAGTGAATATGAAAAGGTTTCTATAGGACAAGAGACTAGATCATCATCTTGTAGTGAATATGAAAAAGGTTTCTATAGGACAAGAGACTAGATCATCATCTTGTAGTGAATATGAAAAGGTTTCTATAGGACAAGAGACTAGATCATCATCTTGTAGTGAATATGAAAAGGTTTCTATAGGACAAGAGACTAGATCATCATCTTGTAGTGAATATGAAAAGGTTTCTATAGGACAAGAGACTAGATCATCATCTTGTAGTGAATATGAAAAGGTTTCTATAGGACAAGAGACTAGATCATCATCTTGTAGTGAATATGAAAAGGTTTCTATAGGACAAGAGACCAGATCATCATCTTGTAGTGAATATGAAAAGGTTTCTATAGGACAAGAGACTAGATCATCATCTTGTAGTGAATATGAAAAGGTTTCTATAGGACAAGAGACTAGATCATCATCTTGTAGTGAATATGAAAAGGTTTCTATAGGACAAGAGACCTAGATCATCATCTTGTAGTGAATATGAAAAGGTTTCTATAGGACAAGAGACTAGATCATCATCTTGTAGTGAATATGAAAAGGTTTCTATAGGACAAGAGACTAGATCATCATCTTCTAGTGAATATGAAAAGGTTTCTATAGGACAAGAGACTAGATCATCATCTTGTAGTGAATATGAAAAGGTTTCTATAGGACAAGAGACTAGATCATCATCTTGTAGTGAATATGACAAAGGTTTCTATAGGACAAGAGACTAGATCATCATCTTCTAGTGAATATGAATCTATAGGACAAGAGACTAGATCATCATCTTGTAGTGAATATGAAAAGGTTTCTATAGGACAAGAGACTAGATCATCATCTTGTAGTGAATATGAAAAGGTTTCTATAGGACAAGAGACTAGATCATCATCTTGTAGTGAATATGAAAAAGGTTTCTATAGGACAAGAGACTAGATCATCATCTTGTAGTGAATATGAAAATCTATAGGACAAGAGACTAGATCATCATCTTGTAGTGAATATGAAAAGGTTTCTATAGGACAAGAGACTAGATCATCATCTTGTAGTGAATATGAAAAGGTTTCTATAGGACAAGAGACTAGATCATCATCTTGTAGTGAATATGAAAAGGTTTCTATAGGACAAGAGACTAGATCATCATCTTGTAGTGAATATGAAAAGGTTTCTATAGGACAAGAGACTAGATCATCATCTTGTAGTGAATATGAAAAGGTTTCTATAGGACAAGAGACTAGATCATCATCTTGTAGTGAATATGAAAAGGTTTCTATAGGACAAGAGACTAGATCATCATCTTGTAGTGAATATGAAAAGGTTTCTATAGGACAAGAGACTAGATCATCATCTTGTAGTGAATATGAAAAGGTTTCTATAGGACAAGAGACTAGATCATCATCTTGTAGTGAATATGAAAAGGTTTCTATAGGACAAGAGACTAGATCATCATCTTGTAGTGAATATGAAAAAGGTTTCTATAGGACAAGAGACTAGATCATCATCTTGTAGTGAATATGACTAGATCAAAAGTGTTTCTATAGGACAAGAGACTAGATCATCATCTTGTAGTGAATATGAAAAGGTTTCTATAGGACAAGAGACTAGATCATCATCTTGTAGTGAATATGAAAAGGTTTCTATAGGACAAGAGACTAGATCATCATCTTGTAGTGAATATGAAAAGGTTTCTATAGGACAAGAGACTAGATCATCATCTTGTAGTGAATATGAAAAAGGTTTCTATAGGACAAGAGACTAGATCATCATCTTGTAGTGAATATGAAAAGGTTTCTATAGGACAAGAGACTAGATCATCATCTTGTAGTGAATATGAAAAGTGTTTCTATAGGACAAGAGACTAGATCATCATCTTGTAGTGAATATGAAAAGGTTTCTATAGGACAAGAGACTAGATCATCATCTTGTAGAATATGAAAAGGTTTCATATACGAGCAAGAGACTAGATCATCATCTTGTATGAATATGAATTTCTATAGGACAAGAGACTAGATCATCATCTTGTAGTGAATATGAAAAGGTTTCGGCAGGAGACCAGAATAGTGAAAAAGGTTTCTATAGGACACAAGACTAGATCATCATCTTGTAGTGAATATGAAAAGGTTTCTATAGGACAAGAGACTAGATCATCATCTTCTAGTGAAATGAAAAGGTTTCTATAGGACAAGAGACTAGATCATCATCTTGTAGTGTGAATCTATGACAAGAGACTAGATCATCATCTTGTAGTGAATATGAAAAGGTTTCTATAGGACAAGAGACTAGATCATCATCTTGATCATCATCTTAGTGAATATGAAAAGGTTTCTATAGGACAAGAGACTAGATCATCATCTTGTAGTGAATATGAAAAGGTTTCTATAGGACAAGAGACTAGATCATCATCTTGTAGTGATGAATATGAAAAGGTTTCTATAGGACAAGAGACTAGATCATCATCTTGTAGTGAATATGAAAAGGTTTCTATAGGACAAGAGACTAGATCATCATCTTGTAGTGAATATGAAAAGGTTTCTATAGGACAAGAGACTAGATCATCATCTTCTAGTGAATATGAATCTATAGGACAAGAGACTAGATCATCATCTTGTAGTGAATATGAATAGGACAAGAGACTAGATCATCATCTTGTAGTGAATATGAAAAGGTTTCTATAGGACTAGGATCTTGTAGTGAATATGAAAGGTTTCTCTATAGGACAAGAGACTAGATCATCATCTTGTAGTGAATATGTTTCTATAGGACAAGAGACTAGATCATCATCTTGTAGTGAATATGAAAAGGTTTCTATAGGACAAGAGACTAGATCATCATCTTGTAGTGAATATGAAAAGGTTTCTATAGGACAAGAGACTAGATCATCATCTTGAAGTGAATATGAAAAGGTTTCTATAGGACAAGAGACTAGATCATCATCTTGTAGTGAATATGAAAAGGTTTCTATAGGAAAGAGACTAGTTTCTATAGGACAAGAGACTAGATCATCATCTTGTAGTGAATATGAAAAGGTTTCTATAGGACAAGAGACTAGATCATCATCTTGTAGTGAATATGAAAAGGTTTCTATAGGACAAGAGACTAGATCATCATCTTGTAGTGAATATGAAAAGGTTTCTATAGGACAAGAGACTAGATCATCATCTTGTAGTGAATATGAAAAGGTTTCTATAGGACAAGAGACTAGATCATCATCTTGTAGTGAATATGAAAAGGTTTCTATAGGACAAGAGACTAGATCATCATCTTGTAGTGAATATGAAAAGGTTTCTATAGGACAAGAGACTAGATCATCATCTTGTAGTGAATATGAAAAGGTTTCTATAGGACAAGAGACTAGATCATCATCTTGTAGTGAATATGAAAAGGTTTCTATAGGACAAGAGACTAGATCATCATCTTGTAGTGAATATGAAAAGGTTTCTATAGGACAAGAGACTAGATCATCATCTTGTAGTGAATATGAAAAGGTTTCTATAGGACAAGAGACTAGATCATCATCTTGTAGTGAATATGAAAAGGTTTCTATAGGACAAGAGACTAGATCATCATCTTGTAGTGAATATGAAAAGGTTTCTATAGGACAAGAGACTAGATCATCATCTTAGATCATCAGTGAATATGAAAAGGTTTCTATAGGACAAGAGACTAGATCATCATCTTGTAGTGAATATGAAAAGGTTTCTATAGGACAAGAGACTAGATCATCATCTTGAATATGAAAAGTGAATATGAATATGAAAAGGTTTCTATAGGACAAGAGACTAGATCATCATCTTGTAGTGAATATGAAAAGGTTTCTATAGGACAAGAGACTAGATCATCATCTTGTGAAGTGAATATGTTTCTATAGGACAAGAGACTAGATCATCATCTTGTATAGGACAAGAGACTAGATCATCATCTTGTAGTGAATATGAAAAGGTTTCTATAGGACAAGAGACTAGATCATCATCTTGTAGTGAATATGAAAAGGTTTCTATAGGACAAGAGACTAGATCATCATCTTGTAGTGAATATGAAAAGGTTTCTATAGGACAAGAGACTAGATCATCATCTTGTAGTGAATATGAAAAGGTTTCTATAGGACAAGAGACTAGATCATCATCTTGTAGTGAATATGAAAAGGTTTCTATAGGACAAGAGACTAGATCATCATCTTGTAGTGAATATGAAAAGGTTTCTATAGGACAAGAGACTAGATCATCATCTTGTAGTGAATATGAAAAGGTTTCTATAGGACAAGAGACTAGATCATCATCTTGTAGACAAGAGTGAATATGAAAAGGTTTCTATAGGACAAGAGACTAGATCATCATCTTGTAGTGAATATGAAAAGGTTTCTATAGGACAAGAGACTAGATCATCATCTTGTAGTGAATATGAAAAGGTTTCTATAGGACAAGAGACTAGATCATCATCTTGTAGTGAATATGAAAGGTTTCTATAGGACAAGAGACTAGATCATCATCTTGTAGTGAATATGAAAAGGTTTCTATAGGACAAGAGACTAGATCATCATCTTGTAGTGAATATGAAAAGGTTTCTATAGGACAAGAGACTAGATCATCATCTTGTAGTGAATATGAAAAGGTTTCTATAGGACAAGAGACTAGATCATCATCTTGTAGTGAATATGAAAAGGTTTCTATAGGACAAGAGACTAGATCATCATCTTGTAGTGAATATGAAAAGGTTTCTATAGGACAAGAGACTAGATCATCATCTTGTAGTGAATATGAAAAGGTTTCTATAGGACAAGAGACTAGATCATCATCTTGTAGTGAATATGAAAAGGTTTCTATAGGACAAGAGACTAGATCATCATCTTGTAGTGAATATGAAAAAGTTTCTATAGGACAAGAGACTAGATCATCATCTTGTAGTGAATATGAAAAGGTTTCTATAGGACAAGAGACTAGATCATCATCTTGTAGTGAATATGAAAAGGTTTCTATAGGACAAGAGACTAGATCATCATCTTGTAGTGAATATGAAAAGGTTTCTATAGGACAAGAGACTAGATCATCATCTTGTAGTGAATATGAAAAGGTTTCTATAGGACAAGAGACTAGATCATCATCTTGTTGAATATGAAAAGTTTCTATGAGAGATGAATCAAGTGTTGCATGAAAGGTCTATAGGACAAGAGACTAGATCATCATCTTGTAGTGAATATGAAAAGGTTTCTATAGGACAAGAGACTAGATCATCATCTTGTAGTGAATATGAAAAGGTTTCTATAGGACAAGAGACTAGATCATCATCTTGTAGTGAATATGAAAAGGTTTCTATAGGACAAGAGACTAGATCATCATCTTGTAGTGAATATGAAAATCTATAGGACAAGAGACTAGATCATCATCTTGTAGTGAATATGGGACAAAGACTAGAATCATCATCTTGTGAGTGAATATGAAAAGGTTTCTATAGGACAAGAGACTAGATCATCATCTTGTAGTGAATATGAAAAGGTTTCTATAGGACAAGAGACTAGATCATCATCTTGTAGTGAATATGAAAGAGGATTTCTTCTATAGGACAAGAGACTAGATCATCATCTTGTAGTGAATATGAAAAGGTTTCTATAGGACAAGAGACTAGATCATCATCTTGTAGTGAATATGAAAAGGTTTCTATAGGACAAGAGACTAGATCATCATCTTGTAGTGAATATGAATCTATAGGACAAGAGACTAAATCATCATCTTGTAGTGAATATGAAAAGGTTTCTATAGGACAAGAGACTAGATCATCATCTTCTTGTAGTGAATATGAATAAAAGGTTTCTATAGGACAAGAGACTAGATCATCATCTTGTAGTGAATATGAAAAGGTTTCTATAGGACAAGAGACTAGATCATCATCTTGTAGTGAATATGAATCTATAGGACAAGAGGATCAAGAGACTGGGACAAGAGATCATCATCTTGTAGTGAATATGAAAAGGTTTCTATAGGACAAGAGACTAGATCATCATCTTGTAGTGAATATGAAAGGTTTCTATAGGACAAGAGACTAGATCATCATCTTGTAGTGAATATGAAAAGGTTTCTATAGGACAAGAGACTAGATCATCATCTTGTGAGTGAAGTGAAAAAGTTTCTATAGGGACAAGAGACTAGATCATCATCTATAGAAAAAGGTTTCTGACAAGAGACTAGATCATCATCTTGTAGTGAATATGAAAAGGTTTCTATAGGACAAGAGACTAGATCATCATCTTGTAGTGAATATGAAAAGGTTTCTATAGGACAAGAGACTAGATCATCATCTTGTAGTGAATATGAAAAGGTTTCTATAGGACAAGAGACTAGATCATCATCTTGTAGTGAATATGAAAAGGTTTCTATAGGACAAGAGACTAGATCATCATCTTGTAGTGAATATGAAAAGGTTTCTATAGGACAAGAGACTAGATCATCATCTTGTAGTGAATATGAAAAGGTTTCTATAGGACAAGAGACTAGATCATCATCTTGTAGTGAATATGAATCTATAGGACAAGAGACTAAATCATCATCTTGTAGTGAATATGAAAAGGTTTCTATAGGACAAGAGACTAGATCATCATTTTGTAGTGAATATGAAAAGGTTTCTATAGGACAAGAGACTAGATCATCATCTTGTAGTGAATATGAAAAGGTTTCTATAGGACAAGAGACTAGATCATCATCTTCTAGTGAATATGAATCTATAGGACAAGAGACTAGATCATCATCTTGTAGTGAATATGAAAAGGTTTCTATAGGACAAGAGACTAGATCATCATCTTCTAGTGAATATGAATCTATAGGACAAGAGACTAGATCATCATCTTGTAGTGAATATGAAAAGGTTTCTATAGGACAAGAGACTAGATCATCATCTTGTAGTGAATATGAAAAGGTTTCTATAGGACAAGAGACTAGATCATCATCTTGTAGTGAATATGAAAAGGTTTCTATAGGACAAGAGACTAGATCATCATCTTCTAGTGAATATGAATCTTTCGGACAAGAGACTAGATCATCATCTTGTAGTGAATATGAAAAGGTTTCTGTAAAACAAGAGACTAGATCATCATCTTGAAGTGAATATGAAAAGGTTTCTATAGGACAAGAGACTAGATCATCATCTTGTAGTGAATATGAATCTATAGGACAAGAGACTAGATCATCATCTTGTAGTGAATATGAAAAGGTTTCTATAGGACAAGAGACTAGATCATCATCTTGTAGTGAATATGAAAAGGTTTCTATAGGACAAGAGACTAGATCATCATCTTGTAGTGAATATGAAAAGGTTTCTATAGGACAAGAGACTAGATCATCATCTTGAAGCAGAATATGAAAAGGTTTCTATAGGACAAGAGACTAGATCATCATCTTGTAGTGAATATGAAATGGTTTCTATAGGACAAGAGACTAGATCATCATCTTGTAGTGAATATGAATCTGTAGGACAAGAGACTAGATCATCATCTTGTCGTGAATATGAAAAGGTTTCTATAGGACAAGAGACTAGATCATCATCTTCTAGTGAATATGAATCTATAGGACAAGAGACTAGATCATCATCTTGTAGTGAATATGAAAAGGTTTCTGTAGGACAAGAGACTAGATCATCATCTTGTAGTGAATATGAAAAGGTTTCTGTAGGACAAGAGACTAGATCATCATCTTGAAGTGAATATGAAAAGGTTTCTGTAGGACAAGAGACTAGATCATCATCTTGTAGTGAATATGAAATGGTTTCTATAGGACAAGAGACTAGATCATCATCTTGTAGTGAATATGAATCTGTAGGACAAGAGACTAGATCATCATCTTGTCGTGAATATGAAAAGGTTTCTATAGGACAAGAGACTAGATCATCATCTTGTAGTGAATATGAAAAGGTTTCTATAGGACAAGAGACTAGATCATCATCTTGTAGTGAATATGAAAAGGTTTCTATAGGACAAGAGACTAGATCATCATCTTGTAGTGAATATGAAAAGGTTTCTATAGGACAAGAGACTAGATCATCATCTTGTAGTGAATATGAAAAGGTTTCTATAGGACAAGAGACCAGATCATCATCTTGTAGTGAATATGAAAAAGGTTTCTATAGGACAAGAGACTAGATCATCATCTTGTAGTGAATATGAAAAGGTTTCTATAGGACAAGAGACTAGATCATCATCTTGTAGTGAATATGAAAAAGTTTCTATAGGACAAGAGACCAGATCATCATCTTGTAGTGAATATGAATCTATAGGACAAGAGACTAAATCATCATCTTGTAGTGAATATGAAATGAATTAGTTTACAGATTATTTAGATGCAAATAAAATAAATACAATTAGATTCAGAGCTTATGATGTAAAACAATAAATAAATTATTAATTAGTAGTTAATTAAAAATAAGCCTATTAATTACAATTAAAATTGATTGTTGTAATTATAATGTATTGACTTAGTGATGTGTTAATGTCGCTGTTACTGACTTTTTCGGCCGTAATCCAAAGAACGAACTTCAATTAACAAAACTATGACTTAATAGTTTCACAATTATGTGAATGTCTTCAAATTATTCAATATGTTTAAATACATACATATTAACATTTGTGAAATATATTTTCAACACAAATAACCATAACACTGTGTCGGTAAGTCGTTATAACGGCCAGCATGTTCCGTGGAATTTGGCTTGGAGCAACACTTAACGTCATAAGCTTTCCGGGATCAAACGTAGGATGATTTCATCACAATTTATGAGTGCCGCATGAGGCTAATGCCTAATAGTGTTTCACTGAGTTAAAAACTGTAGGCTTTAAAGAACACTAAAATTACAGAGTTATGAGCCACAACAATCATTAACAGACGGAACTTACAAGTCCACGGACAGCGCCACGGATTAGGTACCACATGATTAGTTGCATAAACCGAGTGAACCCAAGCTGTGGGCGACGTGATCAGACTTCAAGATGCTCGCTGCGTTTAAGATTACCGTGGAACTATGGCACGTGAGGAACTTTTGTGTTAGGAATCACGTGCGTGCTAGAAAGAACTATTGGTATTCTAACAATAATCACACTTAATATAACGTGAATATTCACTGAGAAAGCAACACCAATAAACTACGACTTAGACAGGTTTTCGAAAAGCAACTGAATCCAGGAAATGTAAGAACTACACATCTTTCTCTTTGGACTGTGTCTCGTGACTAGAAAAGCGCAGACAACGAAAGATTTGGTCGAAATACGGTGGTGGAAATAGCGCAGATAGCCCATTGTGTAGCTATGTGCCTAACAACTACATAAAAACAAAACTATGAAAATACGACTAAGTATCGGTTGTGGCAGCCGGATGTAGTCACCTGTCATGTTTGATTACTAATAAAGCTGATAACCATGACAAAAAAAAGTAAAATATTAATAACAATAGCGTTCCTCAACCGGTTCTTACTGTTATTAAAATATTTACGATAGGAAATAGCTTGATGCAGAGGTAAGTTAAAGAAGTCTGCCGTCTAGTAAGCCTAACTTTAAACCAGTGTGTTCTCTTAAACGAGGGCTCAGTTTTAGATGATTGTTTTAATTTTAGTTTCATGACTTACATTCCAGTTTTACTGAGCACCAACTGTAAACCAGTGACAGTATCAGTTATTTGGTTTTACAGAACTAACTACTACTTTAAAGGGGTTCTCTGAGAAAAGTACCATTACTCTAATGGTTCAAGATCTTAGAAACCGCTTATTTGTTGTGTATCTAGCGCTCTGGCGGCGTGTGTTCGTCGCATCTGTCACTGTCACAGACGTTATACAAGAAACTAAGGCAACTTGTCTGGAGTATATATATATAATATATGTTATGTGATGATAACCAGGAACACAGTTGAAGTAAAAATGTATTTCAGGACGGCGCAGATACTAATGAGGTAAAGAACATTTCGGCCGAAAGATGACCTCAGAATGACGAAACGTTGTTCTCTGATTTATTAGTAAAAGTATTAATACTCATACCAGCTGTCCAGAGATTCAATTTTATAGTGACATTTGATCTTCAGTTGTATAAGGCATGCGCGGCCTCAAAGTGAAAATAGGACGCGAACCATGGAAACTCGGATCTACGGTCTCTAACAGGTTGAAGATATTCACTTCAACATACGAACAAAGGCTCTAACGGTTTTAATACAAAAAATCTAGTTACAATCAATGTATTAAATCACTTATTAGTTATGGATATAAACGTTCGACAGAACAATAAAGGAAAGGCACCAAAAATATTATGTTCACACTCACTTCTCAACTGGATCTCAAACAAAATGTACCAAAGATATTATGTTCACACTCACTTCTCAACTGGATCTTAAACAAAAGGCACCAAAGATATTAAGTTCACACTCACTTCTCAACTGGATCTTAAACAAAAGGCACCAAAGATATTAAGTTCACACTCACTTCTCAACTGGATCCTAAACAAAAGGTACCAAAGATATTATGTTCACACTCAATTCTCAACTGGATCTTAAACAAAAGGTACCAGAGATATTATGTTCACACTCACTTCTCAACTGGATCTTAAACAAAAGGTACCAGAGATATTATGTTCACACTCACTTCTCAACTGGATCTTAAACAAAAGGCACCAAAGATATTATGTTCACACTCACTTCTCAACTGGATCTTAAACAAAATGTACCAAAGATATTATGTTCACACTCACTTCTCAACTGGATCTTAAACAAAAGGCACCAAAGATATTATGTTCACACTCACTTCTCAACTGGATCTTAAACAAAATGTACCAAAGATATTATGTTCACACTCACTTCTCAACTGGATCTTAAACAAAAGGTACCAAAGATATTAAGTTCACACTCACTTCTCAACTGGATCTTAAACAAAAGGTACCAAAGATATTATGTTCACACTCACTTCTCCACTGGATCTTAAACAAAATGAAACGAAAATATTATGTTCACACTCACTTCTCAAGTGGATCTTAAACAAAAGGTACCAGAGATATTATGTTCACACTCACTTCTCAAGTGGATCTTAAACAAAAGGCACCAGAGATATTATGCTCACCTGACAACGACCGAAGAAGTTCGAAACTTTGATCGCTCCTCTACATAGAGTTTTCTCCACCTATACCAGCATTTTTCACACATAGACCAATAGAATGGTTCTATAACAACAATATTCAGTTTGTTTCAAAGCCTATTGTTCATGAGATATTCAAGAAATCAAACAAACAAACATAATATTACAATGGTTCTATTACAGCAATATACAGTTTCTTTCAAAGTCTGCTGATTATGAGAAAGCCAACAAATCAAAGAAACAAACAGAATATTAGAATGGTTTTACAACAAAAATATTCAGTTTCTGAAAGTCTATTGCTGATGAGAAAACCAACAAATAAAACAAACACACAGAACAGAATGGTTCTATAACAACAATATTCAGATTGTTTTAAGGTCAACTGTCCATGAGAAAGTCAACCCATCAAACAAAAAACAGAACAGAATGGTTCTATAACAACAATATTCAGGTTGTATCAAGGTCAACTGTTCATGAGAAAGTCAACCCATCAAAAAAAAAAAAAAACAGAACAGAATGGTTCTATACCAACAATATTCAGGTTGTTTCAAGGTCAACTATCCATGAGTAAGTCAACCCATCAAACAAAAAACAGAACTGAATGGTTCTATAACAACAATATTCAGGTTGTTTCAAGGTCAATTGTCCATGAGAAAGTCAACCCATCAAACAAAAAACAGAACAGAATGGTTCTATAACAATATTCAGGTTGTTTCAAGGTCAACTGTCCATGAGAAAGTCAACCCATCAAACAAAAAAACAGAACAGAATGGTTCTATAACAACAATATTCAGGTTGTTTCAAGGTCAATTGTCCATGAGAAAGTCAACCCATCAAACAAAAAACAGAACAGAATGGTTCTATAACAATATTCAGGTTGTTTCAAGGTCAACTGTCCATGAGAAAGTCAACCCATCAAACAAAAAAACAGAACAGAATGGTTCTATAACAACAATATTCAGGTTGTTTCAAGGTCAACTGTTCATGAGAAAGTCAACCCATCAAACAAAAAACAGAACAGAATGGTTCTATAACAACAATATTCAGGTTGTTTCAAGGTCAACTGTCCATGAGAAAGTCAACCCATCAAACAAAAAAACAGAACAGAATGGTTCTATAACAACAATATTCAGGTTGTTTCAAGGTCAACTGTCCATGAGAAAGTCAACCCATCAAACAAAAAACAGAACAGAATGGTTCTATAACAACAATATTCAGATTGTTTTAAGGTCAACTGTCCATGAGAAAGTCAACCCATCAAACAGAACAGAATGGTTCTATAACAACAATATTCAGGTTGTTTCAAGGTCAACTGTTCATGAGAAAGTCAACCCATCAAACAGAAAACAGAACAGAATGGTTCTATAACAACAATATTCAGGTTGTTTCAAGGTCAACTGTCCATGAGAAAGTCAACCCATCAAACAAAAACAGAACACCATGGTTCTAAACAACAATATTCAGGTTGTTTCAAGGTCAACTGTCCATGAGAAAGTCAACCCATCAAACAAAAAACAGAACAGAATGGTTCTATAACAACAATATTCAGGTTGTTTCAAGGTCAACTGTCCATGAGAAAGTCAACCCATCAAACAAAAAACAGAACAGAATGGTTCTATAACAACAATATTCAGGTTGTTTCAAGGTCAACTGTCCATGAGAAAGTCAACCCATCAAACAAAAAACAGAACAGAATGGTTCTATAACAACAATATTCAGGTTGTTTCAAGGCCTATTGTGCATGAAAAAGCCAACAAGTCAAACAAAACAGAACATTAGAATGGTTCTATAACAAATAATCCAATTTGTTTCAAAGCGTATTCTCCATGAGAAAGTCAAGAAGTCAAAAAACAGAAGATTGGAATGTTTCTATAACAACGGTATTCAGTTTTTGGAAGTCTAGTATCCATGAGAAAGGCAACAAATCAAACAAAGAAACAGAACATTAGAATGATTCTATAACAACAATATTCAGGTTTTTTGAAAGTATATATGGGTGCTTAAGCCCAGAACGTCCCTCATCTATATCACCCTTCACTACCTGCAGACAGCTGTGGGAAGGAGATGACTACTCTCCCTAGTTAGAATAAGAGAAAGATAAACATACAAACATGAAAAATAAAAATAAGGTACTACCATTTGGGGCAAGATAAAACTTACCTCTTGAAGTTAGAATTTCTCCCCACAGTATGGTAGAGGCACTAGTTAACATGACATCAGTAAAGTGATAGTTTACTCTGACTGTCATACTTTTATATGCGACTTAAGGTGTATACCCGCATAAAGTAGTGTCAAGTTCTTAGATGACTTTATTTTTAAATTAAAATAATTTTTAGAAGAATTTCTCTGATTTTGCTTTCGTTGTATTTATTACAGAATAATTTGATAATTTTTTCTAAAATGTCTTTATTAAATCCATTAACTATTAATTTTGGTATCAGTATATGAACATTGTTAATAAAATATTGTAATTATTACAAATTTTACAATATATGAATAACTGTGAAGTTATAATGTTTATAATAGATGGGTATGGAACATAAATTTTAAAATCAAAATATTTTCTTTTATCAAAAATATTTATATTGGCATCCTCTTTATCAATTACTTTAACTTCTAAATCTAAATAATGCGTATCTGTATTAGAAATTGAAGAATTTTCAATTTTTAATTGTGTTGGATAAATGTTGTCAATAACGTTATATATTTCAAAATTATTTGTTCTAATTAAATCATCAATATATCTGTAAGCTAAAGTAAAACTATATGGATTTGAATAATTTTCAATAAATTTATTTTCATAGTAATATATATATAAATTTGCTACACAAGTTGAATAGTTAGCTCCCATTGGAACTCCTATAACTTGTTTAAAATCCTGTTTGCCCCCCGCGACCACAGCGGTAGGTCTACGGATTTGTTATAAACTCAGAGGCTCGATTCCCCTCGTTGGGCTCAGCGACAGCCCGATGTTGTTTTGCTGTAAGAAAACACATACACAAAACTGTTTATTAAAAAATATTAAATTATTATAAATACAGAAACTTATTTTATGTTTTTTGGAACTAATATTTCCTTTTTTACCAGTTCCATAGAAAGATAACAATATTGTTCTGTTAATGAATTTAAAACAAAGGTTAAGTATTTTAAAGGTATTGTGGTTTATAATGTTGTAGAATTGAATACTATTTACTTGCTCACATTTTTTATACAATCTAAAATAGGTTGGTTATTTTTTATTATCCAACACGTATGTCTTCTATTGTTAATACTTACATTTTCTATTTTGTCAAGTAAAATATTAAGTAATTTATTTAATAATATAGTCGGTTGTTTGATAATTGTTTTTATTCAATTGGAAATAAATCTAAATTTAATTGTAGGCTTATGTAATTTTGGAATAACATAAAGAAACAGTAAATGTACATAAGAATTATGTTTATAAGAAAGTTTGTGATAACCTTTAACAAAGTTATTAATTACTGTATCTTTAGATTGGTTGATAAGTTTAAAAGTTTGTATATTAGTAATTTATTTTATTATAAATAATGCATAGCATTTTTTTTACAAGTGATACAAATAATCTTATTTTTTAGCTGATTAAATGATAAATCTGTATGGTAATTTTTTAAATTTATGTGGGATAATTTTATTTTTATTTTTTTAAGTATATATAATTTCCATTCTTAAAACCATCTAGGTGAATAAGCTGTAATATAATTAAGTTTTAAAATACATTTATCAATATTTTGAAGATATTTTATAATTTTATTTTTATTACATTTTCTTGCTATTCTGTATTTAGTTCCTTTTTTGAGTATTTCATGTAATATTTTGTCTTTTATAATATTAAATTACCAGTAATAATGTTTATGAAAAGCATCAACAAATAGACTTTTTTCACATTCACAACATAAATTAACATCATCTACGTTTAAATTACCTTAAAAACTTTTATAATTATATATTAACTGATCAGCTGGAACTTCATATTTATAACTGATGGTAGGTCTTAAGGTTTTAAAAATATTATTGTTTATAG
The DNA here is from genome assembly GCF_004210375.1 of Tachypleus tridentatus. Lineage (NCBI taxonomy): Eukaryota > Metazoa > Arthropoda > Merostomata > Xiphosura > Limulidae > Tachypleus > Tachypleus tridentatus. The sequence continues at coordinate 113,711,337 of NC_134827.1, forward strand.
AGTGATGAATAATTTTAGAAATCTGTAAATCATTGAATATTTTATGTCTAAAATTAATTATCAAATATGAAAGTTAGTTATGAAGATTTGTGGAACTATTACGTCGTCAACCTCTATATTTATATAAGCAGGACAATTGCCCTGTTTATACATATTGGTGTTTTTACTATTATATAAATTCCTGGCAATACTCTTACCTCCTGGTTGGTCCTGGCTGGGAAACGTCTAAAATAGCAATAGACGGATAAAGGAGTATTCAGTGAGTAAATTAAGACAGAAGAATGAGTGATAGTGGAAAAGATATCACTAGTAAGGAAGGAATGAAGAAGATAAAAATAAAAACGAATAAAAAGGAAGAAGAAAGAAGTCAGATGAAGGTAGAGGATAAAAAGGAAGAAGAACAGAGAACAGATGATACAGTAACAGAAAAAGGAGAGGAAAGTTTAGAACATCCTTATGTTCTAAATTAGCTATCTGTCAAATATTAGTAAACTGTTAGAGCATGCTCTGAAAAATCAAGATGAATTTATGGAAACAATGTTCACCGAAAAAGTGCAAAGTTTGATTAAACCAAAAGAATTGGAAATAGGTGTACATGCTGTAAGAACAGTAGCTAAAGGTGGCATCTTGGTGGAAGTAGAGAAAAAAGAAGAGATTTATTTACTTAAAGATGCATTATTAAATGTAAAGTATTTAGAAGAAAACTTTGATATAAATGTATCTAAAAAGAGATATCCACAAGTTATTATTTATAGTATAGATAATGATATGAGCGACAAAGAATTTGTTGCTAGCATTAAGGAACAAAGGTAATGATGTAATTACTGTTAATAAGAAATTTAAAACATTCAGAGATTTCAATTATATTGTTACAATTGAACCAAATACGTTTAAACAATTGTTACAAATTAATAAAATTAAACTTAATTGGGCAAGGTACGGATTTAAAGAATATGTAAGACCCACAATTTGTTATAATTATGGAAAATTTGGGCATCTTGACAAATATTGTAAAAACGTTACTATCTGTTTAAAATGTGGACAACAAAGACATCAATTCAAAGATTGTGAAAATCCAGTATATTGTATAAATTGTTATAATCATAATAAGAAATTTAATACAGAATTTGATGTGAATCATTCGTGTATGGATTATGATTGTAGGACTTATCTTAAAGAAATTAATTGTATAATTTCACGTACTGATTATGGCTTGTGTTTAAATGGATCGTATAATTTTACGTACTGATTATGGTTAGTGTTTTAATGGATCGTATAATTTCACGTACTGATTACGGCTTGTGTTTTAATGGATCGTATAATTTCACGTACTGATTATGGTTAGTGTTTTAATGGATCGTATAATTTCACGTACTGATTATGGCTAGTGTTTTAATGGATCGTATAATTTCACGTACTGATTATGGTTAGTGTTTTAATGGATCGTATAATTTCACGTACTGATTATGGTTAGTGTTTTAATGGATCGTATAATTTCACGTACTGATTATGGCTTGTGATTTAATGGATCGTATAATTTCACGTACTGATTATGGCTAGTGTTTTAATGGATCGTATAATTTCACGTACTGATTATGGCTAGTGTTTTAATGGATCGTATAATTTCACGTACTGATTATGGCTAGTGTTTTAATGGATCGTATAATTTCCCGTACTGATTATGGTTAGTGTTTTAATGGATCGTATAATTTCACGTACTGATTATGGCTAGTGTTTTAATGGATCGTATAATTTCACGTACAGATTATGGTTAGTGTTTTAATGGATCGTATAATTTCACGTACTGATTATGGCTAGTGTTTTAATGGATCGTATAATTTCACGTACTGATTATGGCTTGTGATTTAATGGATCGTATAATTTCACATACTGATTATGGCTAGTGTTTTAATGGATCGTATAATTTCACGTACTGATTATGGCTAGTGTTTTAATGGATCGTATAATTTCACGTACTGATTATGGCCAGTGTTTTAATGGATCGTATAATTTCACGTACTGATTATGGCTTGTGTTTTAATGGATCGTATAATTTCACGTACTGATTATGGCTTGTGATTTAATGGATCGTATAATTTCACGTACTGATTATGGCTAGAGTTTTAATGGATCGTATAATTTCACGTACTGATTATGGTTAGTGTTTTAATGGATCGTATAATTTCACGTACTGATTATGGCTAGTGTTTTAATGGATCGTATAATTTCACGTACTGATTATGGTTAGTGTTTTAATGGATCGTATAATTTCACGTACTGATTATGGCTAGTGTTTTAATGGATCGTATAATTTCACGTACTGATTATGGCTTGTGATTTAATGGATCGTATAATTTCACGTACTGATTATGGCTAGTGTTTTAATGGATCGTATAATTACACGTACTGATTATGGCTAGTGTTTTAATGGATCGTATAATTTCACGTACTGATTATGGCTTGTGTTTTAATGGATCGTATAAATTCACGTACTGATTATGGCTTGTGTTTTAATGGATCGTATAAATTCACGTACTGATTATGGCTTGTGTTTTAATGGATCGTATAATTTTACGTAGTGATTATGGCTTGTGTTTTAATGGATCGTATAATTTTACGTACTGATTATGGCTTGTGTTTTAATGGATCGTATAATTTCACGTACTGATTATGGCTTGTGTTTTAATGGATCGTATAATTTTACGTACTGATTATGGCTTGTGTTTTAATGGATTGTATAATTTTACGTACTGATTATGGCTTGTGTTTTAATGGATCGTATAATTTTACGTACTGATTATGGCTTGTGTTTTAATGGATCGTATAATTTCACATACTGATTATGGCTAGTGTTTTAATGGATCGTATAATTTCACGTACTGATTATGGCTTGTGTTTTAATGGATCGTATAATTTTACGTACTGATTATGGCTTGTGTTTTAATGGATCGTATAATTTTACGTACTGATTATGGCTTGTGTTTTAATGGATCGTATAATTTTACGTACTGATTATGGCTTGTGTTTTAATGGATCGTATAATTTTACGTACTGATTACGGCTTGTGTTTTAATGGATCGTATAATTTCACGTACTGATTATGACTAGTGTTTTAATGGATCGTATAATTTCACGTACTGATTATGGCTAGTGTTTTAATGGATCGTATAATTTCACGTACTGATTATGGCTTGTGTTTTAATGGATCGTATAATTTCACGTACTGATTATGGCTAGTGTTTTAAAGGATCGTATAATTTCACGTACTGATTATGGCTTGTGTTTTAATGGATCGTATAATTTCACGTACTGATTATGGCTTGTGTTTTAATGGATCGTATAATTTCACGTACTGATTATGGCTTGTGTTTTAATGGATCGTATAATTTCACGTACTGATTATGGTTTGTGATTTAATGGATCGTATAATTTCACGTACTGATTATGGCTTGTGATTTAATGGATCGTATAATTTCACGTACTGATTATGGCTAGTGTTTTAATGGATCGTATAATTACACGTACTGATTATGGCTTGTGTTTTAATGGATCGTATAATTTTACGTACTGATTATGGCTTGTGTTTTAATGGATCGTATAATTTCACGTACTGATTATGGCTTGTGTTTTAATGGATCGTATAATTTCACATACTGATTATGGCTTGTGTTTTAATGGATCGTATAATTTTACATTACTGATTATGGCTTGTGTTTTAATGGATCGTATAATTTTACGTACTGATTATGGCTTGTGTTTTAATGGATCGTATAATTTTACGTACTGATTATGGCTTGTGTTTTAATGGATCGTATAATTTTACGTACTGATTATGGCTTGTGTTTTAATGGATCGTATAATTTCACGTACTGATTATGGCTTGTGTTTTAATGGATCGTATAATTTCACGTACTGATTATGGCTTGTGTTTTAATGGATCGTATAATTTCACGTACTGATTATGGCTAGTGTTTTAAAGGATCGTATAATTTCACGTACTGATTATGGCTTGTGTTTTAATGGATCGTATAATTTCACGTACTGATTATGGCTTGTGTTTTAATGGATCGTATAATTTCACGTACTGATTATGGCTTGTGTTTTAATGGATCGTATAATTTTACGTAGTGATTATGGCTTGTGTTTTAATGGATCGTATAATTTCACGTACTGATTATGACTAGTGTTTTAATGGATCGTATAATTTCACGTACTGATTATGGCTTGTGTTTTAATGGATCGTATAATTTCACGTACTGATTATGGCTTGTGTTTTAATGGATCGTATAATTTCACGTACTGATTATGGCTAGTGTTTTAAAGGATCGTATAATTTCACGTACTGATTATGGCTTGTGTTTTAATGGATCGTATAATTTCACGTACTGATTATGGCTTGTGTTTTAATGGATCGTATAATTTCACGTACTGATTATGGCTTGTGTTTTAATGGATCGTATAATTTTACGTAGTGATTATGGCTTGTGTTTTAATGGATCGTATAATTTTACGTAGTGATTATGGCTTGTGTTTTAATGGATCGTATAATTTTACGTACTGATTATGGCTAGTGTTTTAATAAATCGTATAATTTCACGTACTGATTATGGCTAGTGTTTTAATGGATCGTATAATTTCACGTACTGATTATGGTTAGTGTTTTAATGGATCGAATAATTTCACGTACTGATTATGGCTTGTGATTTAATGGATCGTATAATTTCACGTACTGATTATGGCTAGTGTTTTAATGGATCGTATAATTTCACGTACTGATTATGGCTAGTGTTTTAATGGATCGTATAATTTCACGTACTGATTATGGCTAGTGTTTTAATGGATCGTATAATTTCACGTACTGATTATGGTTAGTGTTTTAATGGATCGTATAATTTCACGTACTGATTATGGCTAGTGTTTTAATGGATCGTATAATTTCACGTACTGATTATGGCTAGTGATTTAATGGATCGTATAATTTCACGTACTGATTATGGCTTGTGTTTTAATGGATCGTATAATTTTACGTACTGATTATAGCTAGTGTTTTAATGGATCGTATAATTTCACGTACTGATTATGGCTTGTGTTTTAATAGATCGTATAATTTCACGTAATGATTATGGCTTGTGTTTTAATGGATCGTATAATTTTACGTACTGATTATGGCTTGTGTTTTAATGGATCGTATAATTTCACGTACTGATTATGGCTTGTGTTTTAATGGATCGTATAATTTCACTTACTGATTATGGCTAGTGTTTTAATGGATCGTATAATTTCACGTACTGATTATGGCTAGTGTTTTAATGGATCGTATAATTTCACGTACTGATTATGGCTTGTGTTTTAATGGATCGTATAATTTCACGTACTGATTATGGCTTGTGTTTTAATGGATCGTATAATTTCACGTACTGATTATGGCTAGTGTTTTAATGGATCGTATAATTTCACGTACTGATTATGGCTAGTGTGTTTTAATGGATCGTATAATTTCACGTACTGATTATGGCTTGTGTTTTAATAGATCGTATAATTTCACGTACTGATTATGGCTTGTATTTTAATGGATCGTATAATTTTACGTACTGATTATGGCTAGTGTTTTAATGGATCGTATAATTTCACGTACTGATTATGGCTTGTGTTTTAATGGATCGTATAATTTCACGTACTGATTATGACTAGTGTTTTAATGGATCGTATAATTTCACGTACTGATTATGGCTAGTGTTTTAATGGATCGTATAATTTCACGTACTGATTATGGCTTGTGTTTTAATGGATCGTATAATTTCACGTACTGATTATGGCTAGTGTTTTAAAGGATCGTATAATTTCACGTACTGATTATGGCTTGTGTTTTAATGGATCGTATAATTTCACGTACTGATTATGGCTTGTGTTTTAATGGATCGTATAATTTCACGTACTGATTATGGCTAGTGTTTTAAAGGATCGTATAATTTCACGTACTGATTATGGCTTGTGTTTTAATGGATCGTATAATTTCACGTACTGATTATGGCTTGTGTTTTAATGGATCGTATAATTTCACGTACTGATTATGGCTTGTGTTTTAATGGATCGTATAATTTCACGTACTGATTATGGTTTGTGATTTAATGGATCGTATAATTTCACGTACTGATTATGGCTTGTGATTTAATGGATCGTATAATTTCACGTACTGATTATGGCTAGTGTTTTAATGGATCGTATAATTTCACGTACTGATTATGGCTTGTGTTTTAATGGATCGTATAATTTCACGTACTGATTATGGCTTGTATTTTAATGGATCGTATAATTTTACGTACTGATTATGGCTAGTGTTTTAATGGATCGTATAATTTCACGTACTGATTATGGCTTGTGTTTTAATGGATCGTATAATTTCACGTACTGATTATGACTAGTGTTTTAATGGATCGTATAATTTCACGTACTGATTATGGCTAGTGTTTTAATGGATCGTATAATTTCACGTACTGATTATGGCTTGTGTTTTAATGGATCGTATAATTTCACGTACTGATTATGGCTAGTGTTTTAATGGATCGTATAATTTCACGTACTGATTATGGCTTGTGTTTTAATGGATCGTATAATTTCACGTACTGATTATGGCTTGTGTTTTAATGGATCGTATAATTTCACGTACTGATTATGGCTAGTGTTTTAATGGATCGTATAATTTCACGTACTGATTATGGCTTGTGTTTTAATGGATCGTATAATTTCACGTACTGATTATGGCTTGTGTTTTAATGGATCGTATAATTTCACGTACTGATTATGGCTTGTGTTTTAATGGATCGTATAATTTCACGTACTGATTATGGTTTGTGTTTTAATGGATCGTATAATTTCACGTACTGATTATGGCTTGTGATTTAATGGATCGTATAATTTCACGTACTGATTATGGCTAGTGTTTTAATGGATCGTATAATTTCACGTACTGATTATGGCTAGTGTTTTAATGGATCGTATAATTTCACGTACTGATTATGGCTTGTGTTTTAATGGATCGTATAATTTCACGTACTGATTATGGCTTGTGTTTTAATGGATCGTATAATTTCACGTACTGATTATGGCTAGTGTTTTAATGGATCGTATAATTTCACGTACTGATTATGGCTAGTGTTTTAATGGATCGTATAATTTCACGTACTGATTATGGCTTGTGTTTTAATGGATCGTATAATTTCACGTACTGATTATGGCTTGTATTTTAATGGATCGTATAATTTTACGTACTGATTATGGCTAGTGTTTTAATGGATCGTATAATTTCACGTACTGATTATGGCTTGTGTTTTAATGGATCGTATAATTTCACGTACTGATTATGGCTAGTGTTTTAATGGATCGTATAATTTCACGTACTGATTATGGCTAGTGTTTTAATGGATCGTATAATTTCACGTACTGATTATGGCTTGTGTTTTAATGGATCGTATAATTTCACGTACTGATTATGGCTAGTGTTTTAATGGATCGTATAATTTCACGTACTGATTATGGCTTGTGTTTTAATGGATCGTATAATTTCACGTACTGATTATGGCTTGTGTTTTAATGGATCGTATAATTTCACGTACTGATTATGGCTAGTGTTTTAATGGATCGTATAATTTCACGTACTGATTATGGCTTGTGTTTTAATGGATCGTATAATTTCACGTACTGATTATGGCTTGTGTTTTAATGGATCGTATAATTTCACGTACTGATTATGGCTTGTGTTTTAATGGATCGTATAATTTCACGTACTGATTATGGCTTGTGATTTAATGGATCGTATAATTTCACGTACTGATTATGGCTTGTGTTTTAATGGATCGTATAATTTCACGTACTGATTATGGCTAGTGTTTTAATGGATCGTATAATTTCACGTACTGATTATGGCTTGTGTTTTAATGGATCGTATAATTTCACGTACTGATTATGGCTTGTGTTTTAATGGATCGTATAATTTCACGTACTGATTATGGCTTGTGTTTTAATGGATCGTATAATTTCACGTACTGATTATGGCTTGTGTTTTAATGGATCGTATAATTTCACGTACTGATTATGACTAGTGTTTTAATGGATCGTATAATTTCACGTACTGATTATGGCTAGTGTTTTAATGGATCGTATAATTTCACGTACTGATTATGGCTTGTGTTTTAATGGATCGTATAATTTCACGTACTGATTATGGCTAGTGTTTTAATGGATCGTATAATTTCACGTACTGATTATGGCTTGTGTTTTAATGGATCGTATAATTTCACGTACTGATTATGGCTTGTGTTTTAATGGATCGTATAATTTCACGTACTGATTATGGCTTGTGTTTTAATGGATCGTATAATTTCACGTACTGATTATGGCTTGTGTTTTAATGGATCGTATAATTTCACGTACTGATGGCTTGTGTTTTAATGGATCGCTTGTGTGTTTTAATGGATCGTATAATTTCACGTACTGATTATGGCTTGTGTTTTAATGGATCGTATAATTTCACGTACTGATTATGGCTTGTGTTTTAATGGATCGTATAATTTCACGTACTGATTATGGCTTGTGTTTTAATGGATCGTATAATTTCACGTACTGATTATGGCTAGTGTTTTAATGGATCGTATAATTTCACGTACTGATTATGGCTTGTGTTTTAATGGATCGTATAATTTCACGTACTGATTATGGCTTGTGTTTTAATGGATCGTATAATTTCACGTACTGATTATGGCTAGTGTTTTAATGGATCGTATAATTTCACGTACTGATTATGGCTTTTAATGGTGTTTTAATGGATCGTATAATTTCACGTACTGATTATGGCTTGTGTTTTAATGGATCGTATAATTTCACGTACTGATTATGGCTTGTGTTTTAATGGATCGTATAATTTCACGTACTGATTATGGCTAGTGTTTTAATGGATCGTATAATTTCACGTACTGATTATGGCTTGTGTTTTAATGGATCGTATAATTTCACGTACTGATTATGACTAGTGTTTTAATGGATCGTATAATTTCACGTACTGATTATGGCTAGTGTTTTAATGGATCGTATAATTTCACGTACTGATTATGGCTTGTGTTTTAATGGATCGTATAATTTCACGTACTGATTATGGCTAGTGTTTTAAAGGATCGTATAATTTCACGTACTGATTATGGCTTGTGTTTTAATGGATCGTATAATTTCACGTACTGATTATGGCTTGTGTTTTAATGGATCGTATAATTTCACGTACTGATTATGGCTAGTGTTTTAATGGATCGTATAATTTCACGTACTGATTATGGCTTGTGTGTTTTAATGGATCGTATAATTTCACGTACTGATTATGGCTTGTGTTTTAATGGATCGTATAATTTCACGTACTGATTATGGCTTGTGTTTTAATGGATCGTATAATTTCACGTACTGATTATGGTTTGTGATTTAATGGATCGTATAATTTCACGTACTGATTATGGCTTGTGATTTAATGGATCGTATAATTTCACGTACTGATTATGGCTAGTGTTTTAATGGATCGTATAATTTCACGTACTGATTATGGCTTGTGTTTTAATGGATCGTATAATTTCACGTACTGATTATGGCTTGTATTTTAATGGATCGTATAATTTTACGTACTGATTATGGCTAGTGTTTTAATGGATCGTATAATTTCACGTACTGATTATGGCTTGTGTTTTAATGGATCGTATAATTTCACGTACTGATTATGACTAGTGTTTTAATGGATCGTATAATTTCACGTACTGATTATGGCTAGTGTTTTAATGGATCGTATAATTTCACGTACTGATTATGGCTTGTGTTTTAATGGATCGTATAATTTCACGTACTGATTATGGCTAGTGTTTTAAAGGATCGTATAATTTCACGTACTGATTATGGCTTGTGTTTTAATGGATCGTATAATTTCACGTACTGATTATGGCTTGTGTTTTAATGGATCGTATAATTTCACGTACTGATTATGGCTAGTGTTTTAAAGGATCGTATAATTTCACGTACTGATTATGGCTTGTGTTTTAATGGATCGTATAATTTCACGTACTGATTATGGCTTGTGTTTTAATGGATCGTATAATTTCACGTACTGATTATGGCTTGTGTTTTAATGGATCGTATAATTTCACGTACTGATTATGGTTTGTGATTTAATGGATCGTATAATTTCACGTACTGATTATGGCTTGTGATTTAATGGATCGTATAATTTCACGTACTGATTATGGCTAGTGTTTTAATGGATCGTATAATTTCACGTACTGATTATGGCTTGTGTTTTAATGGATCGTATAATTTCACGTACTGATTATGGCTTGTGTTTTAATGGATCGTATAATTTCACGTACTGATTATGGCTAGTGTTTTAATGGATCGTATAATTTCACGTACTGATTATGGCTAGTGTTTTAATGGATCGTATAATTTCACGTACTGATTATGGCTTGTGTTTTAATGGATCGTATAATTTCACGTACTGATTATGGCTTGTGTTTTAATGGATCGTATAATTTTACGTACTGATTATGGCTAGTGTTTTAATGGATCGTATAATTTCACGTACTGATTATGGCTTGTGTTTTAATGGATCGTATAATTTCACGTACTGATTATGGCTAGTGTTTTAATGGATCGTATAATTTCACGTACTGATTATGGCTAGTGTTTTAATGGATCGTATAATTTCACGTACTGATTATGGCTTGTGTTTTAATGGATCGTATAATTTCACGTACTGATTATGGCTAGTGTTTTAATGGATCGTATAATTTCACGTACTGATTATGGCTTGTGTTTTAATGGATCGTATAATTTCACGTACTGATTATGGCTTGTGTTTTAATGGATCGTATAATTTCACGTACTGATTATGGCTAGTGTTTTAATGGATCGTATAATTTCACGTACTGATTATGGCTTGTGTTTTAATGGATCGTATAATTTCACGTACTGATTATGGCTTGTGTTTTAATGGATCGTATAATTTCACGTACTGATTATGGCTTGTGTTTTAATGGATCGTATAATTTCACGTACTGTTTTTGGATGGTACTGATTATGGCTTGTGTTTTAATGGATCGTATAATTTCACGTACTGATTATGGCTTGTGTTTTAATGGATCGTATAATTTCACGTACTGATTATGGCTAGTGTTTTAAATGGATCGTATAATTTCACGTACTGATTATGGCTTGTGTTTTAATGGATCGTATAATTTCACGTACTGATTATGGCTTGTGTTTTAATGGATCGTATAATTTCACGTACTGATTATGGCTAGTGTTTTAATGGATCGTATAATTTCACGTACTGATTATGGCTTGTGTTTTAATGGATCGTATAATTTCACGTACTGATTATGGCTAGTGTTTTAAAGGATCGTATAATTTCACGTACTGATTATGGCTTGTGTTTTAATGGATCGTATAATTTCACGTACTGATTATGGTTTGTGATTTAATGGATCGTATAATTTCACGTACTGATTATGGCTTGTGTTTTAATGGATCGTATAATTTCACGTACTGATTATGGCTAGTGTTTTAATGGATCGTATAATTTCACGTACTGATTATGGCTTGTGTTTTAATGGATCGTATAATTTCACGTACTGATTATGGCTTGTGTTTTAATGGATCGTATAATTTCACGTACTGATTATGGCTTGTGTTTTAATGGATCGTATAATTTCACGTACTGATTATGGCTAGTGTTTTAAAGGATCGTATAATTTCACGTACTGATTATGGCTTGTGTTTTAATGGATCGTATAATTTCACGTACTGATTATGGCTTGTATTTTAATGGATCGTATAATTTTACGTACTGATTATGGCTAGTGTTTTAATGGATCGTATAATTTCACGTACTGATTATGGCTTGTGTTTTAATGGATCGTATAATTTCACGTACTGATTATGACTAGTGTTTTAATGGATCGTATAATTTCACGTACTGATTATGGCTAGTGTTTTAATGGATCGTATAATTTCACGTACTGATTATGGCTTGTGTTTTAATGGATCGTATAATTTCACGTACTGATTATGGCTAGTGTTTTAATGGATCGTATAATTTCACGTACTGATTATGGCTTGTGTTTTAATGGATCGTATAATTTCACGTACTGATTATGGCTTGTGTTTTAATGGATCGTATAATTTCACGTACTGATTATGGCTTGTGTTTTAATGGATCGTATAATTTCACGTACTGATTATGGCTTGTGTTTTAATGGATCGTATAATTTCACGTACTGATTATGGCTTGTGTTTTAATGGATCGTATAATTTCACGTACTGATTATGGCTTGTGTTTTAATGGATCGTATAATTTCACGTACTGATTATGGCTTGTGTTTTAATGGATCGTATAATTTTACGTACTGATTATGGCTAGTGTTTTAATGGATCGTATAATTTCACGTACTGATTATGGTTAGTGTTTTAATGGATCGTATAATTTTACGTACTGATTATGGCTAGTGTTTTAATGGATCGTATAATTTCATGTACTGATTATGGCTTGTGTTTTAATGGATCGTATAATTTCACGTACTGATTATGGCTTGTGTTTTAATGGATCGTATAATTTCACGTACTGATTATGGCTTGTGTTTTAATGGATCGTATAATTTCACGTACTGATTATGGCTTGTGTTTTAATGGATCGTATAATTTTACGTACTGATTATGGCTTGTGTTTTAATGGATCGTATAATTTTACGTACTGATTATGGCTAGTGTTTTAATGGATCGTATAATTTCACGTACTGATTATGGCTAGTGTTTTAATGGATCGTATAATTTTACGTACTGATTATGGCTAGTGTTTTAATGGATCGTATAATTTCACGTACTGATTATGGCTTGTGTTTTAATGGATCGTATAATTTTACGTACTGATTATGGCTAGTGTTTTAATGGATCGTATAATTTCACGTACTGATTATGGCTAGTGTTTTAATGGATCGTATAATTTCACGTACTGATTATGGCTTGTGTTTTAATGGATCGTATAATTTCACGTACTGATTATGGCTAGTGTTTTAATGGATCGTATAATTTCACGTACTGATTATGGCTAGTGTTTTAATGGATCGTATAATTTCACGTACTGATTATGGCTTGTGTTTTAAATTCTTTTCTTTTTGTTACTCATATTAATTTGGTAGTGGCACGAGCAGCCAATCAGCAACTTAACCAAGACATCCTACAAAGATATATGGATATCATTTCCATAAATTAACCTTATTATTTTCAGCAAAATATAGCCAATTTCCCTCAAAGTATGAAAATTGGTTTTTGTTCTGATATCCCGAAGGCAGGGATTATTATTAATAATAAAAATATTAATTATTATGTTTTATATTGTACAAACAATTTAGTTTGTGTTAGAATTACTTATGAAAATCTTATTATGATTGGGATTAGTATTTACTGTTCACCGTCGGGAGTCATTGATGATGACCTCAATATGTTACAAAATTTTATTAGAAAGTATATAAATGAAATTATTTTAATTATAGGTAATTTCAATGCCAAGTTGGAAATTTGGGCCAGAGGCCGCTTGATGATAAAGGGTTTTCAGTTACTAACTTTATGGATTTAAATGAATTTATATTACTTAATAATTCGGATTCTATACCAACTTTCTTCTCAAGTAGAGGGGAAAGCTGGATTGATTTGGCCGTGATAAAGTATAATAATAAATTTGATATTCATTTTGAAGTTACTGATTACATTAGTAATAATAATAAATTTGATATTCATTTGAAGTTACTGATTACATTAGTAATAATAATAAATTTGATATTCATTTTGAAGTTACTGATTACATTAGTAATAATAATGAATTTGATATTCATTTTGAAGTTACTGATTACATTAGTAATAGTGATCATAATATGATAGAATTGCAATTCTCACTCTTTGATATAAAAAGAGATAATAATGAATTTATAAATATAAATAAACTTAATTGGTTGGATTTGAAAACAGAAATAAGAGAATATATAAATATAAAGAATATATAAATATAAAATATAAATCAAATTAAAGATGAGGTAATCAATAAAGATAATATTGATAATTATTTATTAAAAATTACTCAAAAAATTAAAGAAACTTGTTTAAACAAACCTACTGGTGGAATACCAAACTAACGATCTTCAGATACAAACACACCTGCTGGTGAAATACCAAACTCAAGATCTTCAGATACAAACAAGCCTGCTGGTAAAATATCAAACTAAAGATCTTCAGATACAAACAAGCTTACTGGTGGAATACCAAACCAAAGATCTTCAGATACAAACAAGCTTACTGGTGGAATACCAAGGTAAAGATCTTCAGAGACAAACAAACCTATTGGTGGAATACCAAACTAAAGATCTTCAGATACAAACAAACCTAGTGGTGGAATACCAAACTAAAGATCTTCAGATACAAACAAACCTACTGGTGGAATACCAAGCTAAAGATCTTCAGATACAAACACACCTGCCGGTGGAATATCAAACTAAAGATCTTCAGATACAAACCTACTGGTGGAATACCAAACTAACGATCTTCAGATACAAACAAACCTACTGGTGAAATACCAAACTAAAGATCTTCAGAAACAAACAAACCTGCTGGTGAAATACCAAACTAAAGATCTTCAGATACAAACAAGCCTGCTGGTAAAATATCAAACTAAAGATCTTCAGATACAAACAAGCTTACTGGTGGAATACCAAGTTAAAGATCTTCAGATACAAACAAGCTTACTGGTGGAATACCAAACCAAAGATCTTCAGATACAAACAAACCTACTGGTGGAATACCAAGCTAAAGATCTTCAGATACAAACAAACCTACTGGTGGAATACCAAACTAAAGATCTTCAGATACAAACAAACCTAGTGGTGGAATACCAAACTAAAGATCTTCAGATACAAACAAACCTATTGGTGGAATACCAAGCTAAAGATCTTCAGATACAAACACACCTGCTGGTGGAATATCAAACTAAAGATCTTCAGATACAAACCTACTGGTGGAATACCAAACTAAAGATCTTCAGATACAAACCCACTGGTGGAATACCAAACTAAAGATCTTCAGATACAAACCCACTGATGGAATACCAAACTAAAGATCTTCAGATACAAACAAACCTACTGGTGGAATACCAAACTAAAGATCTTCAGATACAAACAAACCTACTGGTGGAATACCAAGCTAAAGATCTTCAGAAACAAACAAACCTACTGGTGGAATACCAAACTAAAGATCTTCAGATACAAACAAGCTTACTGGTGGAATACCAAACTAAAGATCTTCAGATACAAACAAACCTACTGGTGGAATACCAAGCTAAAGATCTTCAGATACAAACAAACCTACTGGTGGAATACCAAGCTAAAGATCTTCAGATACAAACAAGCCTGCTGGTAAAATATCAAACTAAAGATCTTCAGATACAAACAAGCTTACTGGTGGAATACCAAGTTAAAGATCTTCAGATACAAACAAGCTTACTGGTGGAATACCAAACCAAAGATCTTCAGATACAAACAAACCTACTGGTGGAATACCAAGCTAAAGATCTTCAGATACAAACAAACCTACTGGTGGAATACCAAACTAAAGATCTTTAGATACAAACAAACCTAGTGGTGGAATACCAAACTAAAGATCTTCAGATACAAACAAACCTATTGGTGGAATACCAAGCTAAAGATCTTCAGATACAAACACACCTGCTGGTGGAATATCAAACCAAAGATCTTCAGATACAAACCTACTGGTGGAATACCAAACTAAAGATCTTCAGTTACAAACCCACTGGTGGAATACCAAATTAAAGATCTTCAGATACAAACCCACTGATGGAATACCAAACTAAAGATCTTCAGATACAAACAAACCTACTGGTGGAATACCAAACTAAAGATCTTCAGATACAAACAAACCTACTGGTGGAATACCAAACTAAAGATCTTCAGATACAAACCCACTGGTGGAATACCAAACTAAAGATCTTCAGATACAAACCCACTGATGGAATACCAAACTAAAGATCTTCAGATACAAACAAACCTACTGGTGGAATACCAAACTAAAGATCTTCAGATACAAACAAACCTACTGGTGGAATACCAAGCTAAAGATCTTCAGAAACAAACAAACCTACTGGTGGAATACCAAACTAAAGATCTTCAGATACAAACAAGCTTACTGGTGGAATACGAAACTAAAGATCTTCAGATACAAACAAACCTACTGGTGGAATACGAAGCTAAAGACCTTCAGATACAAACAAACCTACTGGTGGAACACCAAACTAAAGATCTTCAGGAGTAAAGTGAGAGCTTTACGGAGAAGATTTCAAAAGATTAAAGATATTAATTTAAGACAATATTATAAATTGGAATATAGGAAACAGCAAGCAAAATATAAAAAAAGTTAATTATTTTCACTAAAAAAAGAAGCCTTAAGAAATTATATGATAAGTGTTACTGGTAATAATATTTTTGGTATTCCATACAAAACTATCATGGATAAAAAGAAGAAAGATTTACAGATTAATGATGTAAAGGATAAAGATGGGAATATTACAAAGAATAGAAATGAAGTTACAAATGAAATTCTTAATTATCACTTTCCATGGGTGAATCTTGATCAAGTGGTCTCTGGAATAGGTTTGTGCGATGAGATACAGGATGATAATGATATTGATTTGAATATAAATGAAGATAATATCACAGAGTATGAAATTAATAAAGTCATCGGGGAGATGGAGGATAGTAAACACCTGGATATGATAATTTAAAGTTGCCTATAATCAAAGAAATATATTTTGCTAACAAAAATTGGTTTATTGAAGTAGTAAACGTTTGACGTGATAATGGTATTTTTCCGCTAGTTTGGAAAAAGGCTAAGGTGACCCTCATCCATAAAAAGGTAAAGATACAATGCATGTTAGTAGTTATAGACCAATCTGCCTTTTGCCCATTTGGGGTAAAATATTTGATAACATTTTGAAATATAGATTGACTTACTTTATTGAGAAATTTAAATTAATTGATGATGCATAGTATGGATTTAGGAGAAAGAGATCTACTCTTCATGCATTACAGAAACTTAAGGATTATGTTTATGAAAGTATAAATAATAAATGCATTACATTATTAATTTCTTTGGAGTTTAAAAAATGCTTTTAATTCAGTGGACATCATGATCTTAATTTTATTAAGATTTAAATTTTCTAAATTTAAATAATCTAAAAATAGTTTGGAAGTTGAAAAAGATGAGTATTGACTTTATTGAAAATAGAGAAGTTTTAAGAGAAAGTATAAGAAAGAAATATAATAAGGAGATTCCCCAAGGATCTAGTTTAGGTTGTATTCTGTGGAATCTTTATATTGATGGAATGTTAAAATTAAAGAGTACGAATTATGCAAACATACAAGCGTTTGCTGATGACACCATTATTTTAATGCGAGCAAAAGTTTCATACCTATTTACGTCTTCATCTGAGGATATATTAAATAAGGTTAACAACTGGATTTTAGATAATAAATTAAAACTTAATAAAGATACATCAAATTTCATTTTAATTTATAAAGGTAAGAATATTACGCATATACTGACAATTAATATTGTTAATAAAAGAATTAAATTTACTAAAGAGCTGAAATACTTAGGTATTATAATTGATATGAAATTAAACTGGTTATCACATCTTAATTTCATTAAAAGTAAAATAGTTAATATTATTCAAAAATTAAAGCGGATTTCAAGAGCCACTTGGGGCCTGGAACCAAAAATTTTGAAAGATATTTACAAATTAAGTATAGAAAAATAATAACATATGGATATGAGATTTGGTTTGAATATACAGAAAGGATTAAAAACAAAATTTTGCAAATTCAAAGAATTGTAATATTACCCATCGCAAAGACCTATGAAATTGTAGCTAGTTTAACACTTAATACTTTAACGGGGATTCCCCCCTTTAGATCTAACACTAGAAGTTGGTGTTAAGTTACATGAACTGTTTTTTTTCAAACAAAATGTTAAAATACAAGATGAAGTAATTGGACCAGAAGATATTGAAGTTCTAGCGGAGCTAACTTTACCTCCTTGGATCAACCATAGCTTTAATTGGTAGTATGATGGAGATTTAAAACAATTTAGCAATAAATTTTATACAGATGGTTAAAAAATTAATATTAAAGTTGGATGTGCTTATATATATATATTTATAATGATGAAATTAAAGATGAAAGTCTGTTTAGATTGTATGATAATACAACAGTATTTATGGCTAAACTGTTTACAATTTTTATGACTTGATTTCATGGTAAATAATAACATTTATGATGCAGCGATATATTCTGATTCAAGGTCATCATTAATGGCACTTAAATCATGTAAAGATAATAATTATTTAGTTAATAGAATTAAAGAATATATTATCTACAATAATCTTAATATTACTTTTGTTTGGGTTAAAACCCACATTGGGATCATTTATAATGAAATAGTAGATCTTAAAGCTAAGGAAACCACATAGAGAATGGAAATTAATGCTGAATTTGGATATGGTAAAAAACAAATTAAAACAAAATTAAATAAAGAATTATTGATAAATTGTCAACAGAGATGGGATGAAGCTTCTGTTGGTAGATTCACTTATAAATATTTTAATAAAGTAAGTTTTAATAGATGTAAAGGAGATTTCTATATGAATCAAATTTTAACAAATCATGGGGTTTTCCCAGAATATCAAGCAAGATTTTATGGAAAATCTAATTTATGTCTCTGAGGAGAGATAGATACACAAGATCATATAATTCTATATTGCAAAAATTACGATTATATTAGAAAGAAATATTTTCCTAAAAATTATTTAAAATGGGAATTTAAGTATTTATTGTTAAATGTGGGAACAGTAAATGGTATTAAATGCATTATTACTGAAAAATTGAAAAAGTTATGTTGAAATTTGTTTGATTTATTTGTTTGTGTTTGTTACCAAGTAGGTAATTGATATAATACATTGTAATAATCTTGTATGTTGAAAAAAAAATATTATTATTATTGATAGAATTGTAAAATAAAAAAGTTGGACTTGGCGACAGTTTTTCTAGGTAGAGGAAGTATCATTTTAGAAATATTAGGTTTTAGTAGCTTGATTTACCCTACTGGCCGGGTTTGATATTGGAGTGATTATTGAGCAGTATTGCTTTGCAGCGGCTTAATCATTCTTCGAATACCTAGTGAGGGGTGGGACGATAGCATTTTGGTTTCCGTTTCAAAACTTGAAACACCATTAACTTTTAATCAATATTTTATAATGTCTACAAGTAAGTGTTTTTCATAATCATTTTGAAAGTTATATTTATTTATTACATTAATCAATACTTTTATTTTGAGAAGCTTAAATTCATAAATCTTTTTAAAAATAGTTTACATAAATTAATGTTAGTACAAAAACTATTAACTAAATAACTACACAATTCTGAAAACTTAACCATTTTACTTTATGTCCTTCACCTCTAGCTTTTTATTTTTATGAATAAAGTTATCTATAAAAAATAATTAGCAATTCAATAATCATTACTCAAATTTAAAGCAATAGAATTATTGAACATTTGGTCTAATTCAAAAGGATATAATGTTTTAGTTTTAAAATGTAAAATTTTTCTCCATTGATGTCTTCATTAACTATTTCTAATATAGTTATCTTAACCGAGGTAAAAGGATAAATACCAAAATGTTTCAATCCTATAGAATTCACTGAATTATTTTTAACTTGAAATCTATGTAAATTTACACGTATATGAAATGGGTTTTAAAGATTGATCCCCATATTACATAGTACATTTAGTACATAGTAAAAAATAAATTATATTTTTTATTTCACAAAATAAATTAGTATAAATAATAGGATGAAAAGTATTTAAAATAGGACATGTGAGACATCTTTTGTTATTACATTTTATTACATTAGCAGCAACATAATTGCTGTAACATATATTGTCAAATTTGTAATAAATTACAATATTTTATTAATAATGTTGGTATAATGTTGAGGTGGCTGAGAAGGTAGGACCCACATTACGATGGGGATACACCGTTTATCAGTCTTAACCTCCAATTCGCTAGTCTCACATAAAAAAATTAGAAATTAGGAGAGCGAGATATGGGTGCTCAACGTCCCACATCCACTGCTTGCAAACAGTTGTGTGAAGATGACTGTTCTTCCACGTTAGAATAAGAAAAAGATAAACATAAAGAGAAATATAAAGAGCATAATTTTTTTTTGTTCTTTATTTTGTTTTCATCTTTATCTTATTCTAAATTGTACATATAAAGTGTGTATACAAAGGAATATAAGGTAAGTATATATAACGTGTATATAAGGTAAGTATATATAGCAGGTATATATAGTAGGTATATAAGGCATAATAAACTACGGAAGAATAAAAAGTAAGAACAAAACAAACTTTACTTTAAGTCCCATCTACTGTCCAGATCAGTAAACTGAAGCGATGAGTGTCCATCTACTGTCCAGATCAGTAAAGTGAAGCGATGAGTGTCCATCTACTGTCCAGGTCAGTAAATTGAAGTGATGAGTGTCCATCTGCTGTCCAGGTCAGTAAACCGGAGTGTCCAGCTATTATCTGAATTACGTTTTATTAAACGGTAAACTGATTGGAGTGTGGGACAATGTGTTTGTCCAACGGATGGCTGCAGATGAGAGAGTGTGACCGGAATGACTGAGATGACATTATTGTACAATTACTACTGTGTAACCGTACTACAGGGTTTGGTAGGTTATCTTTGAATAAGCAAACCAGCAAATCATGTAAGAACTACTACCACAATGAAATTGAATGTCCCAGAACAACATTTTGACATCGTTTGTAGTGGCATTGATACCATCAAAAACAGATCGTATGCAGCAACCTTTTCCAACGGAAGATATTCATATACTCAGATAATAAACATGCGCTAAGATCAGGATTTAGAATTTCAAGATGATATGGTTTGTTTTGAATTTCGCGCAAAGCTACATGAGGGATATCTACGCTAGCCGGCCCTAATTTAGCAGTGTAAGACTAGAGGAAAAGTAACTAGTCATCACAGCCCACGGCCAACTTTTGGGCTACTAAAAGAGTGGGATTGACCGTCCCAATTTAATTGCCCCCATGGCTGAAAGAGCGAACATGTTTAGTGTTACGGGGATTCGAACCTGCGACCCTCGAATTACGTGTCGAGTGCCTTAACCGCCTGGCCATGCCGGGCCTTAAAGAGGCATGGATAACCCTTGTATGTAATGGTATTGGAATATAACAGAACAAGAAACGCGGTCGTGAGAAAACGTGTGAATGGTCGTGGTGAACCTCTCTCTATAATCGTTTTAATATAACATACTCGACCTCTGGATTCTATCGGACATGAGCCTAACAGTATGTGTGGTGAAGTCACAAAATTATCCAGTTTATGATCAGACTACTCAAGATGTCAGCTCAGAAGATGGAATAAAAGCGAATAGACACTTGAAGTTAAACATTTTGTTTAATTAACCAATTTATCTGCTCAAAATCGTAAGAGAAGACCTTTCATTGTAATAAAAACACAGAATGAAAAGCTGAATAAAGGCGTTGCACTGGATTAACCAAGTGTCATCAGACGAAACGTCACTAATACGTTTCCTCAGGTAATCCTGATGTCATCGGACAAAACGCCAGTGAATTTCACTGGATTAACAAGGTGTCATCAGACGAAACATCACTAATACGTTTCCTTATGTTATCCTGATGTCATCGGACAAAACGTCAGTTTCACTGGATTAACCAGGTGTCATCAGACGAAACGTCACTAATACGTTTCCTTAGGTTCCTGATGTCATCGGATGAAACGTCAGTGAGTTTCACTGGGCTAACCAGGTGTCACTGATAACTTTCACTGGATTAATCTGGTGCCATTAGATGGAACTTCACTTGTAGCTTCCTCAGGTTAACCTGGTGACATCAGACGTAGTTCTTGCCAACCTGAAGAAATCTTCTATTTCTAATTGGGAAACAATGTTCTTATTGTGGTAGCTTGATGTATTGTGGTGCTCATACGAGGTCTGTTCAAAAAATGCGCGGACTGTTTGAAATGCGCGGCTCCAGTTGGTTCCAGGGGAATCCGCTTGGTGTCGCTAGGTTTGCACAGATCAGCTAATTACGACGCCATTTCCCGATTGCAGATATCTTCATTTGTGTATTAGCTACGCGGTTTTAAGTGAAGTGCGATTTTTTCGTTTGGCGGATTTCAGAATGAATGACCTGAAGAAGCAACGACTTGCTGTGAAATTTTGTGTTAAACTTGGAAAATCTGCGACTAAAACTTTTGCTATGCTTAACACGGCTTACGCTGATGTTGCTATGAAGCGTACAACATGTTTCAAGTGGCATGAACGTGTTAAGAATGGTCGACAGTCCATTGAAGATGATGAGCGTCCTGGACGTCCTTCCACGTCAACTGACGACACACACGTCGATAAAATCAACACCCTGGTGCGGGCAAATCGACGTCTGACTGTCAGGGAGCTTGCTGAAGAGTGTGGGACATCAGTTGGATCTTGTTACGAGATTTTGACCGAAAAATTTAAGATGCACCGCGTTGCTGCAAAATTTGTGCCTCAGAACTCGTGAGTTTTTGGCCAAACACTCGATCACTGTTCTTCTCCCCTCCCTACTCACCCAACCTTGCTACTTGCGATTTTTTCTTGTTCCCCAAACTCAAAAGACCCTTGAAAGGAAGAAGATTTGAGACGATTCCCGAGATTAAGGCAAATGCGACGAAGGAGCTGGAGGACATTACAAAAGAAGCGTACCAGGACTGTTTCAACAAGTGGAAACACCGTTGGGATAAGTGTGTGCGTTGGGGAGGAGAGTACTTTGAAGGGGTCTCAGACCTGTAACTTCTAAATAAAGTACATTTTGTTTTATGACGTCAGTCTGCGTATTTTTTGAACAGCCCTCGTAATTAACTACTGAACACAAAAACCATTAATGAAGTGAATTCTCAAGTGAACGAGCGATTCAGACTTAAATCAAAGTGGATCACAAGTGAACGAACGGTTTCCAAACCTTCTTTCCTCTATTAATTCTTTTCTTAGAACGCTTTGTATTGAAGAATGTTTCCTCTGCTGGTTGAAGTATTAGACAATAAAACTGAAATCCCGGTCGTGCTAATGGCTTTAACCCCTCATTTTACAGATACAGTTGTTTAATCACGTGGCCTTGTGGTTTGTCTTTATTACACGGTCTCAACTAACTAGAACTAACCCTTAACACGAACCAAAAAACTGATATGAACGTGCCTTGCATGACTTAACTTGAGTTGCTAACTCTATGAGTACATACTTGTATTATCTGATGTAACATTTTACAATCAACGTTACAGTTTAAGTTCCTTGCAAGTTATTTCAAAATTTCCAGCACACACGCTATTGGAAGTCTGGTTTACGCAACGGTCTTCCCGCCTGGAATGTCACGAGAAATTTCAGTTCTGGTTTCGTTTTGTTTTTTTTACGTTCCTTTATATTATTTTCATTAACTAAGGATACAAAAAAACTAGAAGAACCCTGATTTTTATAGCTTCTCGTCACAGTATGTAGACACGAGCTAACGAATTATCGGAAGTAGACATTCGCTGGTGAATTATCGGAAGTAAAAGCATATAGCGGAAACACGAAGTAACGGAAGTGTTGTCTGTTTCAAATGTGTGATTATTGTAATATTGTCTGTTGTAACTATCAATTATTGTAATGTTGTCTCTTGTAACTGTGCGATTATTGTAATGTTTTCTCTACGTTATCAGCTAAAAGTCAAACTCCCAATTCTACGTGATATCAGTAAGGTGTTTCTTTCCGGTTCATGTGGTAAAATAATTAAACTTAAACAGACAAAGAGTCAAGATATGGAAAGCATTTCATTGTACTAACCTTTCCCGATTATCACGTGTTTTGTTAAGGGATGTGAAATTTATTATGTCTCAAACTGTCAACTTTTCTCAACTAGTTCCAGTAAATTAAACCAAACATAGAAGGCTTCATGATTTGTTATCAAAGGGTCTAAAAACGTTTAGCCACGTGCAAGCTCTTTGAAACCTAGACTGAGGCCCTGGCATGACCAGGTGGTTAAGGCATTCGACTTATAATCCGAGAATTGCTGGTTCGAATCCCCGTCACACCAAATATGCTCACCCTTTCAGTCGTGGGGGCGTTATAAAGTGACGGTCAATCCCACTATTCGTTGGTAAAAGAGTCACCCAATAGTTGGCGGTGGGTGGTGATGACTAGCTGCCTTTCCTCTAGCATTACACTGCCAAATTAGGGACGGCTAGCACAGATCACCAACGTGTACTTTTACGCGAAATTCACACACAAACTTCGTACTCCTCTAATAAATAAAACTTCTTTCAAGTATATTTTAGGAAATGTAACCACCGTTAAGCATTATCGGTGCTATATTTTTTGTGAGGTATTTTGTTTTATGAAGTAATCGTTCTTTCAAGTGTATATCATAGAAAGACGTGTTCTGTATGTATTTGTTACTATTCATAAAAACATTTTTATTAATTTAGTCAAGAGATAAATCTCACTTTATTTACTGAACCGAATATTTTGTACGACCACACACCTTAAAGTCGGAACACAAATCATTGGTGGTACACAGAAGAGAATTATTATTATGATTCTAACAAACCACACTTTTATTATATTAGTCAACAGACGATATTAAGGAAATGAAATATGTTACAGGTCAAAACACAAAGTTAACTAGATATATATTACTGCAGTTAACCACCAGAACGTTAACTAGATGTATATTACTGCTATCAGTAGAACGTTAGAGATAATACTGTTTATCAGTTAGCACTAACTGAATAGTGTATATATCTCTGTAGTTAACCACCAGAACGTTAACTAGATGCATATTACTGCTATCAGTAGAACGTTACAGGTAATACTGTTTATCAGCTAGCACTAACTGAATAGTGTATATACCTCTGCAGTTAACCACCAGAACGTTAACTATATATATATTACTGCTATCAGTAGAACGTTAGAGGTAATACTGTTTATCAGCTAGCACTAACTGAACAGCGTATATATCTCTGTAGTTAACCACCAGAACGTTAACTAGATATATATTACTGCTATCAGTAGAACGTTACAGGTAATACTGTTTATCAGCTAGCACTAACTGAATAGTGTATACATCTCTGTAGTTAACCACCAGAACGTTAACTAGATGTATATTACTGCTATCAGTAGAACGTGACAGGTAATACTGTTTATCAACTAGCACTAACTGAACAGCGTATACATCTCTGTAGTTAACCACCATAATGTTAACTAGATATATATTACTGCTATCAGTAGAACGTGACAGGTAATACTGTTTATCAGCTAGCACTAACTGAATAGTGTATATATCTCTGCAGTTAACCACCATAATGTTAACTAGATATATATTACTGCTATCAGTAGAACGTTACAGGTAATACTGTTTATCAGCTAGCACTAACTGAATAGTGTATATATTTCTGTAGTTAACCACCATAACGTAAACTAGATATATATTACTGCTATCAGTAGAACGTTACAGGTAATAATGTTTATCAGCTAACACTAACTGAACAGTGTGTCTGTAGTTAACCACCAGAACGTTAACTAGATATATATTACTGCTATCAGTAGAACGTTAGAGGTAATACTGTTTATCAGCTAGCACTAACTGAATAGTGTATATACCTCTGCAGTTAACCACCAGAACGTTAACTAGATATATATTACTGCTATCAGTAGAACGTTAGAGGTAATACTGTTTATCAGCTAGCACTAACTGAATAGTGTATATATCTCTGTAGTTAACCACCATAATGTTAACTAGATATATATTACTGCTATCAGTAGAACGTTACAGGTAATACTGTTTATCAGCTAACACTAACTGGACAGTGTGTCTGTAGTTAACCACCAGAACGTTAACTAGATGTATATTACTGCTATCAGTAGAACGTTAGAGGTAATACTGTTTATCAGCTAGCACTAACTGAATAGTGTATATATCTCTGTAGTTAACCACCATAATGTTAACTAGATATATATTACTGCTATCAGTAGAACGTTACAGGTAATAATGTTTATCAGCTAGCACTAACTGAATAGTGTATATATCTCTGTAGTTAACCACCAGAACGTTAACTAGATGTATATTACTGCTATCAGTAGAACGTTACAGGTAATACTGTTTATCAGCTAACACTAACTGAACAGCGTATACATCTCTGTAGTTAACCACCAGAACGTTAACTAGATGTATATTACTGCTATCAGTAGAACGTTACAGGTAATACTGTTTATCAGCTAGCACTAACTGAATAGTGTATATATCTCTGTAGTTAACCACCAGAACGTTAACTAGATGTATATTACTGCTATCAGTAGAACGTTACAGGTAATACTGTTTATCAGCTAACACTAACTGAACAGTGTGTCTGTAGTTAACTTCTTGATGGTTTCATATACAACGTTTTTCTTTACTTTATAAATCAATAAACGTTTATCAAGTGACGATATTAAGAACAAAGTTATAAGTTTTAATTTTCCGTTTAGAAGTGAGACTAAAACATCAAAATGTTTTTGTATTCGTTACCCTGTTATGTCTGGATTTTAACATCGTTTTCCAGCAAGTGGAAAAATCTCATCCAGCAAGACGTATTATCCTATGTTTAAAGGCTTAACTAAACGGATCAACCAATCCTTATCTCATTACCGCTGTGACACTCTGAAAGACGTCAACATGTCGTTGACGATCCATGACATACACTAATGTCAGTTCTCATTTTATTTAAGAAAAAGAAACATGTGAACATAAATCGTTTTTAACAGCTGTAGTTTATAATGATTTCGCTAGGAGCGTTGGTGGCCTCTACCTGCTGAAATACGTAGTAGTTGGCAATTCCTGCGTTAGAGGGCTTTGATAAGCTTACCGTTTTCGATTCTTTATCAAAACTAACACGAAACGTGCTCAGATAAAACTGTCTTGTTGGTACAGACAGACAGACAAGAATGCTTTATAACTGCCTGTATAGTGTTCCATTTCTTTTTATTTCACGTCTCGAGGCGCTTCGGTCGCTTTGACAACACGCGCTCATTATTTAGCCCGCCCCGAGTGCAAACAACGACGGTAAACGGTAATTACAATACAATGGATCCAATTTGCTTACTCAAAAGATACGGTGATATGTTCACGTGGGGAGAAATCTGTTTAGAAAATACATTGTAGGTTTTAATTTAACTGTAATTAAACTTTAATAAGTTTCCTAATTGAGAAATTCATCCATCAAAAAACAAAAATTATAAAAGACTGTCAATGAAGATGTTTAGGATTAATATATTATATATATATATTAATATATTTTGTAAAAACATAAACAGATAAACTAAACAGGTTGGTCTAATGAAACTGGTTTATTGAATTTCGTACAAAGCTATTCGAGGGCTATTTTTGCTAGCTGTACTTGATTCAGAAGTAAAAGATTAGAAATGTATCTTGGAACGGCTGGTAAGGGTATTAACACTTTTATTGATAAGGAGAGAACAACGTTTTGACCTTCCAAGGTCATCTTCAGAATGAAATTAGAAGAAGAACAAATATTGAATATCACCAAAAGGAGATCATGTTCGGCAACAGGATTCGAACTCGAAATCCCCTAAATTTCAAGTTGAGCGTCCTTACCACTACGTCACGTGAAGCCTGTTAAATGAGCTACACAATTCGAAACAAGATACTAAGACAAGGTTAAACCTAATGTTCTTCAGTATTGGTATGAAGTGGTATGATATAAAATAAAGCTGATAGTGTTCTTGTACAGTTCTCTTTCGCACTCAGAAGTGGATAATAATATTACTTCTGAACCGCAGTAGACCTCAGAAGTCACGTTAAAATAGTGCTAATAATTCATGAACAATGTCTATACCTCAGAAGTCACGTTAAAATAGTGCTAATAATTCATGAACAATGTCTATACCTCAGAAGTCACGTTAAAGTAGTGCTAATAATTCATGAACAATGTCTATACCTCAGAAGTCACGTTAAAGTAGTGCTAATAATTCATGAACAATGTCTAGACCTCATACAAGTCATGTTAAAGTAGTACTAATAATTCATGAACAATGTCTATACCTCATACAAGTCATGTTAAAGTAGTGCTAATAATTCATGAACAATGTCTAGACCTCAGAAGTCACGTTAAAGTAGTACTAATAATTCATGAACAATGTCTAGACCTCATACAAGTCATGTTAAAGTAGTACTAATAATTCATGAACAATGTCTAGACCTCATACAAGTCATGTTAAAGTAGTACTAATAATTCATGAACAATGTCTAGACCTCATACAAGTCATTTACCTGAAGATGACTCATACCAGACTAGACTTGTTATTTACCTGAAGATGACTCATACCAGACAAGACTTGTTATTTACCTGAAGATGACTCATACCAGACTAGACTTGATATTTACCTGAAGATGACTCATACTAGACTAGACTTGTTATTTACCTGAAGATGACTCATACCAGACTAGACTTGTTATTTACTTGAAGATGACTCATACCAGACTAGACTTGTTATTTACCTGAAGATGACTAATACCAGACTAGACTTGTTATTTACCTGAAGATGACTCATACCAGTTAAACTTGATACTTACCTGAAGATGACTCATACCAGACTAGACTTGTTATTTACCTGAAGATGACTCATACCAGACTAGACTTGTTATTTACCTGAAGATGACTCATACCAGACTAGACTTGTTATTTACCTGAAGATGACTCATACCAGACTAGACTTGTTATTTACCTGAAGATGACTCATACCAGACTAGACTTGTTATTTACCTGAAGATGACTCATACCAGACTAGACTTGTTATTTACCTGAAGATGACTCATACCAGACTAGACTTGTTATTTACCTGAAGATGACTCATACCAGACTAGACTTGTTATTTACCTGAAGATGACTCATACCAGACTAGACTTGTTATTTACCTGACTCATAAGATGACTCATACCAGACTAGACTTGTTATTTACCTGAAGATGACTCATACCAGACTAGACTTGTTATTTACCTGAAGATGACTCATACCAGACCTAGACTTGTTATTTACCTGAAGATGACTCATACCAGACTAGACTTGTTATTTACCTGAAGATGACTCATACCAGACTAGACTTGTTATTTACCTGAAGATGACTCATACCAGACTAGACTTGTTATTTACCTGAAGATGACTCATACCAGACCAGACTTGTTATTTACCTGAAGATGACTCATACCAGACTAGACTTGTTATTTACCTGAAGATGACTCATACCAGACTAGACTTGTTATTTACCTGAAGATGACTCATACCAGACTAGACTTGTTATTTACCTGAAGATGACTCATACCAGACTAGACTTGTTATTTACCTGAAGATGACTCATACCAGACAAGACTTGTTATTTACCTGAAGATGACTCATACCAGACTAGACTTGTTATTTACCTGAAGATGACTCATACCAGACTAGACTTGTTATTTACCTGAAGATGACTCATACCAGACCAGACTTGTTATTTACCTGAAGATGACTCATACCAGACTAGACTTGTTATTTACTTGAAGATGACTCATACCAACCAGACTTGATATTTACCTGAAGATGACTCATACTAGACTAGACTTGATATTTACCTGAAAATGACTCATACTAGACTAGACTTGTTATTTACCTGAAGATGACTCATTCCAGACTAGACTTGTTATTTACCTGAAGATGACTCATACCAGACTAGACTTGTTATTTACCTGAAGATGACTCATACCAGACTAGACTTGTTATTTACCTGAAGATGACTCATACTACACTAGACTTGTTATTTACCTGAAGACGACTCATACCAGACTAGACTTGTTATTTACCTGAAGATGACTCATACCAGACTAGACTTGCTTTACCTGAAGATGACTCATACTACACTAGACTTGTTATTTACCTGAAGATGACTCCTCCTAGACTAGACTTGTTATTTACCTGATGATGACTCATACCAGAATAGACTTGTTATTTACCTGAAGATGACTCATACCAGACCAGACTTGTTATTTACCTGAAGATGACTCATACCAAACCAGACTTGTTATTTACCTGAAGATGACTCATACCAGACTAGACTTGTTATTTACTTGAAGATGACTCATACCAACCAGACTTGATATTTACCTGAAGATGACTCATACTAGACTAGACTTGATATTTACCTGAAAATGACTCATACTAGACTAGACTTGTTATTTACCTGAAGATGACTCATTCCAGACTAGACTTGTTATTTACCTGAAGATGACTCATACCAGACTAGACTTGTTATTTACCTGAAGATGACTCATACCAGACTAGACTTGTTATTTACCTGAAGATGACTCATACTACACTAGACTTGTTATTTACCTGAAGATGACTCATACCAGACTAGACTTGTTATTTACCTGAAGATGACTCATACCAGACTAGACTTGTTATTTACCTGAAGATGACTCATACTACACTAGACTTGTTATTTACCTGAAGATGACTCCTCCTAGACTAGACTTGTTATTTACCTGAAGATGGCTCATACTACACTAGACTTGTTATTTACCTGAAGATGACTCCTCCTAGACTAGACTTGTTATTTACCTGAAAATGACTCATACCAGACTAGACTTGTTATTTACCTGAAGATGACTCATACCAGACTAGACTTGTTATTTACCTGAAAATGACTCATACCAGACTAGACTTGTTATTTACCTGAAGATGACTCATACTACACTAGACTTGTTATTTACCTGAAGATGACTCATACCAGACTAGACTTGTTATTTACCTGAAGATGACTCATACCAGACTAGACTTGTTATTTACCTGAAGATGACTCATACTACACTAGACTTGTTATTTACCTGAAGATGACTCATACCAGACTAGACTTGTTATTTACCTGAAGATGACTCATACTACACTAGACTTGTTATTTACCTGAAGATGACTCATACCAGACTAGACTTGTTATTTACCTGAAGATGACTCATACCAGACTAGACTTGTTATTTACCTGAAGATGACTTATACTACACTAGACTTGTTATTTACCTGAAGATGACTCATACTACACTAGACTTGTTATTTACCTGAAGATGACTCATACTAGACTAGACTTGATATTTACCTGAAGATGACTCATACCAGACTAGACTTGATATTTACCTGAAGATGACTCATACCAGACTAGACTTGATATTTACCTGAAGATGACTCATACCAGACTAGACTTGATATTTACCTGAAGATGACTCATACCAGACTAGACTTGTTATTTACCTGAAGATGACTCATACCAGACTAGACTTGTTATTTACCTGAAGGTGACTCATACCAGACTAGACTTGTTATTTACCTGAAGATGACTCATACCAGACTAGACTTATTATTTACCTGAAGATGACTCATACTACACTAGACCTGTTATTTACCTGAAGATGACTCATACTAGACTAGACTTGTTATTTACCTGAAGATGACTCATACCAGACTAGACTTGTTATTTACCTGAAGATGACTCATACTACACTAGACCTGTTATTTACCTGAAGATGACTCATACCAGACTAGACTTGTTATTTACCTGAAGATGACTCATACCAGACTGGACTTGTTATTTACCTGAAGATGACTCATACCAGACTAGACTTATTATTTACCTGAAGATGACTCATACCAGACTAGACTTGTTATTTACCTGAAGATGACTCATACTACACTATACTTGTTATTTACCTGAAGATGACTCATACTACACTAGATTTGTTATTTACCTGAAGATGACTCATACTAGACTAGACTTGTTATTTACCTGAAGATGACTCATACTAGACTAGACTTGTTATTTACCTGAAGATGACTCATACCAGACTAGACTTGTTATTTACCTGAAGATGACTCATACCAGACTAGACTTGTTATTTACCTGAAGATGACTCATACCAGACTAGACTTATTATTTACCTGAAGATGACTCATACCAGACTAGACTTGTTATTTACCTGAAGATGACTCATACTACACTATACTTGTTATTTACCTGAAGATGACTCATACTACACTAGATTTGTTATTTACCTGAAGATGACTCATACTAGACTAGACTTGTTATTTACCTGAAGATGACTCATACTAGACTAGACTTGTTATTTACCTGAAGATGACTCATACCAGACTAGACTTGTTATTTACCTGATGTTTTGGACTCATCAGGTTGTGCTATCAACGTCCTTAACGACCTTAGAGAATATTGTAATTTCTAAAAATTACCAAACATTTTTCAACAGTGAAGAGATTTTGTGATTTGCGTTATGAAATTGTAAACAAATAATCGTTTTAATGCATGGTATAACTTTAAATAAAATAATTTAGTTTTACTTGCTATTAAGTATTGGTATTAAAAAGAAAGGAACGTTGAGAGAAAGGTGAACATTTTATGTAGAATTATACAGAAAGTCTGTGGTGTCAGCTCTCAGCCATATTACCACACACTTTATCTGATGAGGCTTCAGTAATACACTCACAGGTTAAAGGTGTTTTGATGTAAAGAAGGATTGTGACGTTTAATGAATGTTGTATATCAAACTTGAGTGTCTTTCATAAAACTAAACTAAAGTGCGTTGATATATCATTGACTTACGTTCATAAAACTAAACTAAGATGAATTGATATATCATTGACTTACGTTCATAAAACTAAACTAAGGTGAGTTGATATATCATTGACTTACGTTCATAAAACTAAACTAAGGTGAGTTGATATATCATTGACTTACGTTCATAAAACTAAACTAAAGTGAGTTGATATATCATTGACTTACGTTCCTTGTGTAAAGAGGATTCATTTGTTTTAAATTTTCGCGCGAAGCTACACGAGGGCTATCTACGTAAGCAGTCCTTAATTTAGCAGTGTAAGATTAGATGAAAGTCATCACAACCCACCGCCAACTTTTGGGCTACTCTTTTACAAACGAATAGTGGGATTGACTGACACTTTATAACGCCCTCACGGTTGAAAGAGTGAGCAGGTTTGGGTATCACGGGGATTCGAACCAGGGACCCTCAGATTACGAGTCGAGTGCCCTAACTACTTATGTGAAATGGATTGATAGCCGATTTCTGTTCCTTGTGTGAAATTGATTGATAACCGATTTCTGTTCCTTGTGTGAAATTGATTGATAACAGATTTCTGTTCCTTGTGTGAAATAGACTGGTAACTGAGTCATATAAAATTACAAAAGCGAAATAAACCAGAAGACTAACTCGACCTGGATAAAAAGGAACTTTAAGAAGCTGACATAAAAAGGTCACGTTTGACGTTTAAACATCAGCAGCTATAGAGAAATAGTTATTAAAATCTATGTTACCAAATTTACTAATGCCACATGCTGTAGTAGAAACACCTCCGCTGCGCAAACTTTTATCTTTTGTTGCTGGAAACGAGTCCTTGTTTGTGAGAACCTACCTGAATAAATCACGTTACTACTCTGGCTACACAGAGAAGAAAATTATGATAGCTTACAGTGAAACTGTTCCTCCAACGGACCGCCCCGAGTACAAGAACACTGCTTGCTGGTAGAGGAACATGTGATGTACTCTGGCTGATTAACATCCATTCTCATGCGAACAACTACCGGTACATCCGGGTAATCTCAAACCCCGCCTTCATCTAGATTGGACTTCAGATTTTACCCTTCCATGTTCTCCCGTTTGTCAATTACCAAATTATAGAGTAACAAGAAGGATAAATTACATGGGGGATTAGCTGCCCCCCCCCCACTAAAATCTATATGTGAACGTGCCTTCCCCGTGGGGTGTCCTGTAACAATACCTTCAATGAACTACGTCTCTCAGTTATGATCCGACATCCAACATTAATTATTCTTGTCAAATCAAAATGGCTCTTCTATAATTACAGGTCTAGGAACCACGTGACCTTGTAGGAGTAATAGCGTAGAAAACAGATAAAAGGCGCATAAGGTGTCCACGAACTGAAAACAATACCCGTAGCTGAATTGGTTATCACAGAACAGTTGATCAAATTTAATGATAAATACAATATCTAGTGTAACTATCTACTTTAATCATAATTACAATATCTAGTGTAACTATCAACTTTAATCATAATTACAATATCTAGTGTAACTATCAACTTTAATCATAATTACAATATCTAGTGTAACTATATACTTTAATCATAATTACAATATCTAGTGAAACTATCAACTTTAATCATAATTACAATATCTAGCGTAACTATCAACTTCAATCATAATTACAATACCTAGTGTAACTATCAACTTTAATCATAATTACAATATCTGGTGTAACTATCAACTTTAATCATAATTACAATATCCAGTGTAACTAACAACTTTAATCATAATTACATTATCTGGTGTAACTATCAACTTCAATCATAATTACAATATCTAGAGTAACTATCAACTTCAATCATAATTACAATATCTAGTGTAACTAACAACTTTAATCATAATTACAATATCTAGAGTAACTATCAACTTTAATCATAATTACAATATCTAGAGTAACTATCAACTTCAATCATAATTACAATATCTAGAGTAACTATCAACTTCAATCATAATTACAATATCTAGAGTAACTATCAACTTTAATCATAATTACAATATCCAGTGTAACTATCAACTTTAATCATAATCACAATATCTAGTGTAACTATCAACTTTAATCATAATTACAATATCTAGTGTAACTATCAACTTTAATCATAATTACAATATCCAGTGTAACTATCAACTTTAATCATAATTACAATATCTAGTGTAACTATCAATATTAATCATAATTACAATATCTAGTGTAACTATGGTAACTATCAACTTTAATCATAATTACAATATCCAGAGAGATTTATAACGATAATGAACACGGACTCAGAGAGAGAGATTTATAACGGTAATGAACATGGACTCAGAGAGAGAGAGAGATTTATAACAGTAATGAACACGAACTCAGAGAAAGAGATTTATCACGGTAATGAACACGGTCTCCGAGAGAGAGATTTATAACAGTAATGAACACGGACTCAGAGAGGGAGATTTATAACAGTAATGAACACGAAGTCAGAGTGAGAGATTTACAACAGTAATGAACACAGGGACTCAGAGAGAGAGAGATTTATAACAGTAATGAACACAGAGACCTAGAGAGAGAGATTAATAACGATAATGAACACAGGGACATAGAGAAAGAGATTTATAACGATAATGAACACGGACTCAGAGATAGAGAGATTTATAACGATAATGAACACGGACTCAGAGAGAGAGATTTATAACGGTAATGAACACATTGACTCAGAAAGAGAGATTTATAACAGTAATGAACACGGACTCAGAGAGAGGAATTTATAACGATAATGAACACAGAAACTCAGAGAGAAAGATTTATAACGGTAATGAACACGGTCTCAGAGAGAGAGATTTATAACGGTAATGAACACGAAATCAGAGATAGAGATTTATAACAGTAATGAACACGAACTCAGAGAGAGAGATTTATAACAGTAATGAACACGAACTCAGAGAAAGAGAGATTTATAACGATAATGAACACTGACTCAGAGAGAGAGATTTATAACGATAATGAACACGGACTCAGAGAGAGAGAGATTTATAACGATAATGAACACGAACTCAGAGAAAGAGATTTATAACGATAATGAACACGGACTCAGAGAGAGAGATTTACAACGATAATGAACACGAACTCAGAGAGAGAGATTTATAACGATAATGAACACGGACTCAGAGAGAGAGATTTATAACGATAATGAACACGAACTCAGAGAAAGAGATTTATAACGATAATGAACACGGACTCAGAGAGAGAGATTTATAACGATAATGAACACGGACTCAGAGAGAGAGAGATTTATAACGGTAATGAACACGGACTCAGAGAGAGAGAGATTTATAACGATAATGAACACGAACTCAGAGAGAGAGATTTATAACGATTATGAACACGGACTCAGAGAAAGAGAGATTTATAACGATAATGAACACGGACTCAGAGAGAGAGATTTATAACGATAATGAACACGGACTCAGAGAGAGAGATTTATAACGATAATGAACACGTTCTCAGAGAGAGATTTATAACGGTAATGAACACAGGGACTCAGAGAGAGAGATTTATAATGGTAATGAAGACAGGGACTCAGAAAGCGATTTATAA
This sequence comes from Tachypleus tridentatus, assembly GCF_004210375.1. Lineage (NCBI taxonomy): Eukaryota > Metazoa > Arthropoda > Merostomata > Xiphosura > Limulidae > Tachypleus > Tachypleus tridentatus. Next base: position 113,747,801 of record NC_134827.1, read on the forward strand.
CAGTAATGAACACGGACTCAGAGAGAGAGATTTATAACAGTAATGAACACAGGGACTCAGAGAGAGAGATTTATAACGATAATGAACACGAACTCAGAGAGAGAGATTTATAACGGTAATGAACACATTGACTCAGAGAGAGAGATTTATAACAGTAATGAACACGTTCTCAGAGAGAGATTTATAACGGTAATGAAGACAGGGACTCAGAGAGAGAGATTTATAATGGTAATGAAGACAGGGACTCAGAGAGAGAGATTTATAACAGTAATGAACACGACTCAGAGAGAGAGATTTATAACGGTAATGAACACGAACTCAGAGATAGAGATTTATAACGGTAATGAAAACGGACTCAGAGAGAGAGATTTCTAACAGTAATGAACACGGACTCAGAGAGAGAGATTTATAACAATAATGAACACGGACTCAGAGACAGAGATTTATAACAGTAATGAACACGGACTCAGAGAGAGATATTTATAACGATAATGAACACAGGGACTCAGAGAGAGAGATTTATAACAGTAATGAACACGAACTCAGAGAGAGAGATTTATAACAGTAATGAACACGAACTCAGAGAGAGAGAGATTTATAACGATAATGAACACAGGGACTCAGAGAGAGAGATTTATAACAGTAATGAACACGTTCTCAGAGAGAGATTTATAACGGTAATGAACACAGGGACTCAGAGAGAGAGATTTATAACGGTAATGAACACGAACTCAGAGAGAGAGAGAGATTTATAACAATAATGAACACGGACTCAGAGACAGAGATTTATAACAGTAATGAACACGGACTCTGAGAGAGAGATTTATAACGATAATGAACACGGACTCAGTGAGAGAGATTTATAACGATAATGAACACGGACTCAGAGAGAGAGAGAGATTTATAACAATAATGAACACGCACTCAGAGAGAGAGAGAGATTTATAACGATAATGAACACGGACTCAGAGAAAGAGAGATTTATAACGATAATGAACACGGACTCAGAGAGAGAGATTTATAACGATAATGAACACGGACTCAGAGAGAGAGATTTATAACGATAATGAACACGTTCTCAGAGAGAGATTTATAACGGTAATGAACACAGGGACTCAGAGAGAGAGATTTATAATGGTAATGAAGACAGGGACTCAGAAAGAGATTTATAACAGTAATGAACACGGACTCAGAGAGAGAGATTTATAACAGTAATGAACACAGGGACTCAGAGAGAGAGATTTATAACGATAATGAACACGAACTCAGAGAGAGAGATTTATAACGGTAATGAACACATTGACTCAGAGAGAGAGATTTATAACAGTAATGAACACGTTCTCAGAGAGAGATTTATAACGGTAATGAACACAGGGACTCAGAGAGAGAGATTTATAATGGTAATGAAGACAGGGACTAAGAAAGAGATTTATAACAGTAATGAACACGGACTCAGAGAGAGGGATTTATAACGATAATGAACACAGGGACTCAGAGAGAGAGATTTATAACAGTAATGAACACGACTCAGAGAGAGAGATTTATAACGGTAATGAACACGAACTCAGAGAGAGATTTATAACGGTAATGAAAACGGACTCAGAGAGAGAGATTTCTAACAGTAATGAACACGGACTCAGAGAGAGAGATTTATAACGATAATGAACACAGGGACTCAGAGAGAGAGATTTATAACAGTAATGAACACGGACTCAGAGAGAGAGATTTATAACAGTAATGAACACAGGGACTCAGAGAGAGAGATTTATAACGATAATGAACACGGACTCAGAGAGAGAGATTTATAACGATAATGAACACGGACTCAGTGAGAGAGATTTATAACGATAATGAACACGGACTCAGTGAGAGAGATTTATAACAATAATGAACACGGACTCAGAGACAGAGATTTATAACAGTAATGAACACGGACTCAGAGAGAGATATTTATAACGATAATGAACACAGGGACTCAGAGAGAGAGATTTATAACAGTAATGAACACGAACTCAGAGACAGAGATTTATAACAGTAATGAACACGAACTCAGAGAGAGAGAGATTTATAACGATAATGAACACAGGGACTCAGAGAGAGAGATTTATAACAGTAATGAACACTTTCTCAGAGAGAGATTTATAACGGTAATGAACACAGGGACTCAGAGAGAGAGATTTATAACGGTAATGAACACGAACTCAGAGAGAGAGAGAGATTTATAACAATAATGAACACGGACTCAGAGACAGAGATTTATAACAGTAATGAACACGGACTCTGAGAGAGAGATTTATAACGATAATGAACACGAACTCAGTGAGAGAGATTTATAACGATAATGAACACGGACTCAGAGAGAGAGAGAGATTTATAACAATAATGAACACGCACTCAGAGACAGAGATTTATAACGGTGAGTATGGATAATTTATGTGAATAATCGTAAAGAATCATCGGTTTTAAAGGAACTAAATATGATTATATTTATTATATTACATGATATTTTATTATAATCATTTTATTACTTCTCTTATTTTATATCATCTCAGTCACTACTGTCTATTGTGTCTTAAACTATGGTGTTCTTATACATTCTCCACTGCGCTCACTCTCAGTTTATTAGGATTGCGTTTGGATGTTGACCAATCAATCACGTGCAGACATTATCTTCCACGTGACTCTCGTGTCTGTGACCCAATATAGCCAGTTCGTTAATCACCAAAGTCCATAGACCAATAATAACTTAGACAGCCAAGACTAGCAGCAGAGATGTGACGAACCATGTTAGCGAAGAATCAGTAACTACCTTGTCAGAATCAGTAACTACCTTTTCAGAATCAGTAACTACCTTGTCAGAATCAGTACTGAATTTTGGAATACAAACCTAATTTCACAGACCAGTTTATGAGTTTACCACAGCACAGTTCACAATGTACGTAACATGAGGAAGCGATGAAAAAATAACGGATTAGTTTAAACGTGTTTACAAAAGACCGACTACTTACGAGAACATGTTTACACTGGGAGGGTAAAGTTTCATCCCGTAAGGATAGAGAGAGAGGTTCACCCCTCCATCTTTCGGGAGAGGGTACTACGTTAGAAAAACAGAGGCGAGTTTCAAGAAGATAAACACGCCTATTCATTAATACCCATTGGCTCGACTACATCTTAACCTTCTACGTTCATTCATTCTCAGAATAACCTTTGACCTTTTCCTGGAAAAAGAGGGAAAGGTGCCAAATAAGATGACCCACAGAGTTCCAATAACACTTCCTCGTCGGTTTGCTTTTCTTGTACAGTTGTATTCATTGAGTCTCCATCACAACTCCGTCTAGTGGGATTAGAACAAATACGTTAGACTTGAGCAAGCTCTTTACATACACTTGCTGTTTGCCCGAAAAAAAGATTACGAGAGACCCGTCGGTAGCAAGTTCACGCGGGTCGGCCGGTGCAAGCCTAGTTTCCGAAAAACCTTGCATGCCAAAAGACCTCAGGCAATGTAAGTACTTTTGTCAACAGTCTGTTCGCGTCGAATCTTCACCAACGTAGATTTCTTTATTTCTGTTCCAGGAGTTACTGCACTTGTTTGTCTTACAAACTCTGCACTTCTCGTTCACTTGTGTAGAAGTCAGAGACGCGTGATGTATTCGCTGATGCCAATACATGTGTCGCTTGACATTAAAATGTTCAAATGTTTACATTTCTAAATGTGAGTAAAGAACCGTAAACTTCTAACTACAGTTTCAAGTTTCACATGTTTTAGAAACTTGAGTGACTTTATTCTGTTTTTCATTCTAGAGTAACAACTTCATCACGCCAACAACACTAACCTTGGACCTACAAAGTTTGTCGGACATTTGTCTTAAAATAATCCTAGAATAATACAATCTACCAGCCCATAATAATGCAATCGGGTGTGCAAGCCATGGTTCTACCAACCTACATCAGTAATGCAATTGGGTGTTCTAGTCAACACGGATTAATGCAATCGGGTGTGTAAACCATGGCTCTACCAACCTAGAACAATAATATAATCGGGTGTGTAAACCATAGTTCTACAAACCTAGAACAATAATGCAATCTGGTGTGTAAACCATGGTTCTACCAACCTGGAACAATAATGTAATCGGGTGTGTAAACCAACCTGGAACAATAATGTAATCGGGTGTGTAAACCATAGTTCTACAAACCTAGAACAATAATGCAATCTGGTGTGTAAACCATGGTTCTACAAACCTGGAACAATAATGTAATCGGGTGTGTAAACCATGGTTCTACCAACCTGGAACAATAATGTAATCGGGTGTGTAAACCATGGTTCTACCAACCTGGAACAATAATGTAATCGGGTGTGTAAACCATGGTTCTACCAACCTGGAACAATAATGTAATCGGGTGTGTAAACCATAGTTCTACAAACCTAGAACAATAATGCAATCTGGTGTGTAAACCATGGTTCTACAAACCTAGAACAATAATGCAATCGGGTGTGTAAACCATGGTTCTACCAACTTGGAACAATAATGTAATCGGTGTGTAAACCATGGTTCTACCAACCTGGAACAATAATGTAATCGGTGTAAACCATGGTTCTACAAACCTGGAACAATAATGTAATCGGGTGTAAACCATGGTTCTACCAACCTGGAACAATAATGTAATCGGGTGTGTAAACCATAGTTCTACAAACCTAGAACAATAATGCAATCTGGTGTGTAAACCATGGTTCTACAAACCTAGAACAATAATGCAATCGGGTGTGTAAACCATGGTTCTACCAACTTGGAACAATAATGTAATCGGGTGTGTAAACCATGGTTCTACCAACCTGGAACAATAATGTAATCGGGTGTGTAAACCATAGTTCTACAAACCTAGAACAATAATGCAATCTGGTGTGTAAACCATGGTTCTACAAACCTAGAACAATAATGCAATCGGTGTGTAAACCATGGTTCTACCAACTTGGAACAATAATGTAATCGGGTGTGTAAACCATGGTTCTACAAACCTGGAACAATAATGTAATCGGGTGTGTAAACCATGGTTCTACAAACCTAGAACAATAATGAAATCGGGTGTGTAAGCCATGGTTCTAACCACCTAGAACAATAATGTAATCGGATATGTAAACCACTGTTCTAACAACCGAGATATGTAAACCATGGTTCTACCAACATGTGTTATTATGACACAGCTTTGATTGAAGTACATAACCACAATAATGAAGTGTGAAAACAAATTTTTTTGATAAATTTATTAATGTAGTTTGAACGCTAACGTTTAGTTTTGTTTTACGTCAAAAATATTTGAAGTATAACAGAGACCTTCTACCATGGTTTAACATAATATCTTTCTTTACCGTAGCTATAACACAACGTTAACGTACTATATATATAATCTAGACATTCAGCTTTGATTCAGTAACCTTAATTAATTCTCATATATTAACAAGTTAAACTTCAAATCCATGAAATGACTACTTGAGATATATACCCAGCAATCAAACCATGGACTTTAACAAAATAGTGAAAATCGAAATTTAGTGACGTTAACTGAAACACGGCAGTATTGAGGAACCTCAGTAAATTGGTTCTTTGTCTCAGACAAGTTAAACAAGAGACACATGGTTAGCCATTACACAAAACTGAGCTGCTAGGGCTCGAAAGTAGGTAATCAGTCAATAGCACAGTCTTTCATCTGTAATCAAATACTGGGATTGTTATATTAGAAGGTTGTCAAACAGTCAATGGCATCCACTCTCATCTCTAGTCAAATACTTGGTTTGATATATTAGAAGGTTGTCAAGTAGTCAATAACATCCACTGTCATTTCTAATCAAACACTGAGATTGTTATATATGAAGGTTGTCAAGCAGTCAAGAGAACCGTCTGTAATTTGTAATTAAATACTGGGATTATTATATTAGAAGGTTGTCAAGCAGTCAATAGCATCCACTGTCATCACTAGTCAAACACTGGGATTGTTAGATATGAGCAAAGACAACTAATCAACAGCGCCTTCTGCCGTCTCTAACGAAATATTAGATTTTACACTGATTTTATACGGTTTCAGAACGAGATTTTGGTAAAACGAAACGCGAAACATGAATTCCCTTATTGACAGTGTGGCAGGCACTCTTATCACAAGGCCACGCTCATACAGCGTACGTCATAAGAAGCTCACGGGAAACATGTGTGTGTTGTTACACATATGTACGTTTTTCAAGTAATATAAGGTGAAAGATGGCCTAATTCATACCAGAAGAGTATCTGTAAAGTCCTTATATTTAATTGGACAGTATGACAGTGACCGTTTACGTTCATTCACTGATTGAACATAGTTGTTGGTTTTACCTCTGTTATTGACTAAGTTTCAAGTTTTCAGTTGACGTCTCCAAGTAAACCACACATTGTCTTATAACACCAACTACATCCTTTATTTGCAGGTCGAAATCAATCAGTAAACTCTTCACAGAAATTGTCAACCCGTGTAGAGCAGTATGACGACTCTGTTACCGTCAGATGGAGTTGTTCCTTCTCGTGACAAAAACGTCGTCTATCAACGTCGGTAGAGGACCAGTGAACGTTACGGGAAAGAACCCTAAGTCTTCATTGCACAGCATGTCTTTAAAAAAGAGCGTCTATGACGTACGTATGTCTTCGATCAACAGTTTGAGATTGGATTATTTACACTGTGGGAACAGCTCTCCTGAACCGTTCACTTTCACCAGTGACGTAATCAAGATGATGTACTCCATTGAAAAACAAAAATAAGGACACGGGTTTGTCGTGTGCGCCAGTAAGAAACTTAATGGGATCACATACTTAATTTATTTATCTGTGATAAACGTATGAGAACTATATACATAACGTGGGCTTCACACTAGTATATTATCATGTATTTACAATTTCTATTATATACAGTGTGATTTAACGCTGTATGGTAATGATAAGTATGATATACACTTAGAACTGTATAACCCAGTGGCACATCAGTACGTGGTAATGATATGTATGATATACACTTCGAACTGTATAACCCAGTGGCACACCAGTACGTGGTAATGATACGTATGATATACACTTCGAACTGTATAACCCAGTGGCACATCAGTATGTGGTAATGATACGTATGATATACACTTCGAACTGTATAACCCAGTGGCACATCAGTATGTGGTAATGATATGTATGATATACACTTCGAACTGTATAACCCAGTGGCACATCAGTACGTGGTAATGATATGTATGATATACACTTCGAACTGTATAACCCAGTGGCACATCAGTACGTGGTAATGATACGTATGATATACACTTCAAATTGTATAACCCAGTGGCACATCAGTACGTGGTAATGATACGTATGATATACACTTCGAACTGTATAACCCAGTGGCACATCAGTATGTGGTAATGATATGTATGATATACACTTCGAACTGTATAACCCAGTGGCACATCAGTATGTGGTAATGATATGTATGATATACACTTCGAACTGTATAACCCAGTGGCACATCAGTATGTGGTAATGATATGTATGATATACACTTCGAACTGTATAACCCAGTGGCACATCAGTATGTGGTAATGATACGTATGATATACACTTCGAACTGTATAACCCAGTGGCACATCAGTACGTGGTAATGATACGTATGATATACACTTCGAACTGTATAACCCAGTGGCACATCAGTACGTGGTAATGATACGTATGATATACACTTCGAACTGTATAACCCAGTGGCACATCAGTACGTGGTAATGATACGTATATGATATACACTTCGAACTGTATAACCCAGTGGCACATCAGTACGTGGTAATGATATGTATGATATACACTTCGAACTGTATAACCCAGTGGCACATCAGTACGTGGTAATGATATGTATGATATACACTTCGAACTGTATAACCCAGTGGCACATCAGTATGTGGTAATGATATGTATGATATACACTTCGAACTGTATAACCCAGTGGCACATCAGTATGTGGTAATGATATGTATGATATACACTTCGAACTGTATAACCCAGTGGCACATCAGTACATGATATGTATGATATACACTTCGAACTGTATAACCCAGTGGCACATCAGTATGTGGTAATGATATGTATGATATACACTTCGAACTGTATAACCCAGTGGCACATCAGTATGTGGTAATGATATGTATGATATACACTTCGAACTGTATAACCCAGTGGCACATCAGTATGTGGTAATGATATGTATGATATACACTTCGAACTGTATAACCCAGTGGCACATCAGTATGTGGTAATGATATGTATGATATACACTTCGAACTGTATAACCCAGTGGCACATCAGTACGTGGTAATGATATGTATGATATACACTTCGAACTGTATAACCCAGTGGCACATCAGTACGTGGTAATGATATGTATGATATACACTTCGAACTGTATAACCCAGTGGCACATCAGTATGTGGTAATGATATGTATGATATACACTTCGAACTGTATAACCCAGTGGCACATCAGTACGTGGTAATGATATGTATGATATACACTTCGAACTGTATAACCCAGTGGCACATCAGTACGTGGTAATGATATGTATGATATACACTTCGAACTGTATAACCCAGTGGCACATCAGTACGTGGTAATGATATGTATGATATACACTTCGAACTGTATAACCCAGTGGCACATCAGTACGTGGTAATGATATGTATGATATACACTTCGAACTGTATAACCCAGTGGCACATCAGTATGTGGTAATGATATGTATGATATACACTTCGAACTGTATAACCCAGTGGCACATCAGTACGTGGTAATGATATGTATGATATACACTTCGAACTGTATAACCCAGTGGCACATCAGTACGTGGTAATGATATGTATGATATACACTTCGAACTGTATAACCCAGTGGCACATCAGTACGTGGTAATGATATGTATGATATACACTTCGAACTGTATAACCCAGTGGCACATCAGTACGTGGTAATGATATGTATGATATACACTTCGAACTGTATAACCCAGTGGCACATCAGTACGTGGTAATGATATGTATGATATACACTTCGAACTGTATAACCCAGTGGCACATCAGTATGTGGTAATGATATGTATGATATACACTTCGAACTGTATAACCCAGTGGCACATCAGTACGTGGTAATGATATGTATGATATACACTTCGAACTGTATAACCCAGTGGCACATCAGTACGTGGTAATGATATGTATGATATACACTTCGAACTGTATAACCCAGTGGCACATCAGTACGTGGTAATGATATGTATGATATACACTTCGAACTGTATAACCCAGTGGCACATCAGTACGTGGTAATGATATGTATGATATACACTTCGAACTGTATAACCCAGTGGCACATCAGTACGTGGTAATGATATGTATGATATACACTTCGAACTGTATAACCCAGTGGCACATCAGTACGTGGTAATGATATGTATGATATACACTTCGAACTGTATAACCCAGTGGCACATCAGTACGTGGTAATGATATGTATGATATACACTTCGAACTGTATAACCCAGTGGCACATCAGTACGTGGTAATGATATGTATGATATACACTTCGAACTGTATAACCCAGTGGCACATCAGTACGTGGTAATGATATGTATGATATACACTTCGAACTGTATAACCCAGTGGCACATCAGTACGTGGTAATGATATGTATGATATACACTTCGAACTGTATAACCCAGTGGCACATCAGTATGTGGTAATGATATGTATGATATACACTTCGAACTGTATAACCCAGTGGCACATCAGTACGTGGTAATGATATGTATGATATACACTTCGAACTGTATAACCCAGTGGCACATCAGTACGTGGTAATGATATGTATGATATACACTTCGAACTGTATAACCCAGTGGCACATCAGTACGTGGTAATGATATGTATGATATACACTTCGAACTGTATAACCCAGTGGCACATCAGTATGTGGTAATGATATGTATGATATACACTTCGAACTGTATAACCCAGTGGCACATCAGTATGTGGTAATGATATGTATGATATACACTTCGAACTGTATAACCCAGTGGCACATCAGTATGTGGTAATGATATGTATGATATACACTTCGAACTGTATAACCCAGTGGCACATCAGTATGTGGTAATGATATGTATGATATACACTTCGAACTGTATAACCCAGTGGCACATCAGTACGTGGTAATGATATGTATGATATACACTTCGAACTGTATAACCCAGTGGCACATCAGTATGTGGTAATGATATGTATGATATACACTTCGAACTGTATAACCCAGTGGCACATCAGTACGTGGTAATGATATGTATGATATACACTTCGAACTGTATAACCCAGTGGCACATCAGTATGTGGTAATGATATGTATGATATACACTTCGAACTGTATAACCCAGTGGCACATCAGTATGTGGTAATGATATGTATGATATACACTTCGAACTGTATAACCCAGTGGCACATCATTATGTGGTAATGATATGTATGATATACACTTCGAACTGTATAACCCAGTGGCACATCAGTATGTGGTAATGATATGTGGTAATGATATGATATACACTTCGAACTGTATAACCCAGTGGCACATCAGTACGTGGTAATGATATGTATGATATACACTTCGAACTGTATAACCCAGTGGCACATCAGTACGTGGTAATGATATGTATGATATACACTTCGAACTGTATAACCCAGTGGCACATCAGTATGTGGTAATGACATGTATGATATACACTTCGAACTGTATAACCCAGTGGCACATCAGTACGTGGTAATGATATGTATGATATACACTTCGAACTGTATAACCCAGTGGCACATCAGTACGTGGTAATGATATGTATGATATACACTTCGAACTGTATAACCCAGTGGCACATCAGTACGTGGTAATGATATGTATGATATACATTTCGAACTGTATAACCCAGTGGCACATCAGTATGTGGTAATGACATGTATGATATACACTTCGAACTGTATAACCCAGTGGCACATCAGTACGTGGTAATGATATGTATGATATACACTTCGAACTGTATAACCCAGTGGCACATCAGTACGTGGTAATGATATGTATGATATACACTTCGAACTGTATAACCCAGTGGCACATCAGTACGTGGTAATGATATGTATGATATACACTTCGAACTGTATAACCCAGTGGCACATCAGTATGTGGTAATGATACGTATGATATACACTTCGAACTGTATAACCCAGTGGCACATCAGGATGTCTATTGACTTACAACGTTAGAAACTGGGTTTCGGTAGCCGTGGTGGGCAGAGCACCGATAGCCCATATTGTTGCTTAATTCCAAACAAAAAAACAATACAATTATATACATATTATGGTTCACACATTAGGGTAATGCGTCAGTATTATTGTATACTTAACAATGTAATAATATATTGTGTAATAAGTATCCAAGTTATTTGCCACTGATACTTTTGAAACAATTCAACTGTAACTTTTCTGTTAATTACTATGAATACATGTAAAAAGTTCAGTCAAACCAATCCTTTGGACGAGAGTAAATACGCCATATGGTTGTCTAGTGGTCCAGCCGCTTTTTGTCATGTCATTTCAATAAAGAATCACGTTGCATTTGTTTTTATTGTACATGTTATGTATTGTCAGTAAAAATAGCGTTTCGACGCAATAAGTGTATTCATGGTAACAGTCTCGGGTTTTTTTCGCTGGATGTCACCGTTCCTTGTGTCACTGAACGTCAGTAGAGACCGTTACAGAATTAAACGTTTTCTAACAGCTGCCATATTTATAAGAAGTGTCAATGGACATATATTCAGTTCAAATCAATCATTCGACATGTCACTATAAAATCATACATATAATACTGACATATATGTAGTATACAAGTATACAGTCAAACACGATTCTCTGTCCATCCGTTTCTGTTCGGGCTCCTATAGTGGAAATATTCTTTTAGTCAGAGGAAATCCAGATTGTTCTCAGCACTCACTACGATTGACTTTAATAATCGCTAAAAATTAATAATAATATATTCTTGCAAAGTACTTTTGAAAGATCTCAATTTCATATATAGTTTATCTATGGTTCAGAAGGTGTAGGTATTATAAATATTAATACTGTTATAGCTATAATGAACTGCAATGCTTACTTTACATATACAATTATACATAACGTGTTTATGGAACTATCATTTCATACAAAAGCATTTGATCGCCTAACAATGAAATATTATAGACTTATTTGAACGTCTAAACACGATAATACGGTGTAACAATCAAGTACTCTAGGCTAATTTGAACGTCTAAACATGATAATACGGTGTAACAATCAGGTACTCTAGGCTAATTTGAACGTCTAAACATGATAATACGGTGTAACAATCAAGTACTCTAGGCTAATTTGAACGTCTAAACATGATAATACAGTGTAACAATCGTGCAACAATCAAGTACTCTAGGCTAATTTGAACGTCTAAACATGATAATACGGTGTAACAATCGTGTAACAATCAAGTACTCTAGACTAATTTGAACGTCTAAACATGATAATTCGGTGTAACAATCGTGTAACAATCAAGTACTCTAGGCTAATTTGAATGTCTAAACATGATAATACGGTGTAACAATCGTGTAACAATCAAGTACTCTAGGCTAATTTGAATGTCTAAGCATGATAATACGGTGTGACAATCAAGTACTCTAGGCTAATTTGAACGTCAAAACATGATAATATGGTGTAACAATCGTGTAACAATCAAGTACTCTAGGCTAATTTGAATGTCTAAACATGATAATACGGTGTAACAATCAAGTACTCTAGGCTAATTTGAATATCTAAACATGATAATACGGTGTAACAATCAAGTACTCTAGGCTAATTTGAACGTCTAAACATGAGAAAAACTCTAGACTGATATTTCATTTTTAGACGTTCAAATCATAGAATGAATTGCTTAATAATGAAACTTTTATCTTCTCTTTTTAAATATTCAACTTAACATGTTAATTTCTTGGTTGTTCCAGAGGTACTAACCAATTTCTGCTTCAACAGACTTGTCGTCACTGTTTGTAAAAACGAAACAGATGAACAAAGATGGATCCCACACACCGGTGAAATGAATATAAATCGCTAATTAAGTTTGAATGTGTACATTTAAACCAAACATCACATCAGTTCCTTATCGAAGTTTTAGGTACTTAAGTTTGGATGTGTACATTTAAACCAAACATCACATGAGTTCCTTGTCGAAGTTTTAGGTTCTTAAGCATGGATGTGTACATTTAAACCAAACATCACATGAGTTCCTTGTCGAAGTTTTGATCTAATATTTTAAACGTGAGATACTGAGAATGATTTACTAAACATGGACATAAGTTCCAGGAGAGAATCATTCATTCACTTATTTAAATGTTTACAACAGGTGGGCGGCCTATCTTCTTTAGGACCGGAAGAAGACAGCGGAGCACCTGTGGATATAGGGGGCGGCTTGCTTGACTAGATAACCCTGAGTTAATGAACCATATCCTACTGGGACGTGGGGGCGGAGTGGATGCTCTCCGTGTTACAGAGTTTCTCTAACGAATGACATTACCTACAATAATGTTTCCCATAACTGTGACTTAATATTTCATCTGTTCTCACGATTTTAATTTTGTTGTCAGTTTCTCCGAGATAAACTATACTTTTCTATCTCCATGACAAAACCATGATGTACTTATTCCCAAGTTTACAGTAATCATGTAGTGTTTGTTCCCATGGTTACGGAAAGATTTAGTAATCATTAAACCTTTGTTTCCACGGTTACAGAAAGATTTAGTAATCATTAAACCTTTGTTTCCACGGTTACAGAAAATATTACTATTCATGAAGTCTCAGTTTCCACAGTTACAGAAAATATTACTAATCATGAAGTCTCAGTTTCCACGGTTACAGAAAATATTACTAATCTTGAAGTCTCAGATTCCACGGTTACAGAAAATATTACTATTCATGAAGTCTCAGTTTCCACAGTTACAGAAAATATTACTATTCATGAAGTCTCAGTTTCCATGGTTATAGAAAATATTACTAATCATGAAGTCTCAGTTTCCACGGTTACAGAAAATATTACTAATTATGAAGTCTCAGTTCCCACGGTTACAGAAAATATTACTATTCATGAAGTCTCAGTTTCCACAGTTACAGAAAATATTACTATTCATGAAGTCTCAGTTTCCATAGTTACAGAAAATATTACTATTCATGAAGTCTCAGTTTCCACGGTTACAGAAACTTTTACTAATCATGAAGTCTCAGTTTCCACGGTTACAGAAAATATTACTTATCATGAAGTCTCAGTTTCCATGGTTACAAAAAATATTACTAATCATGAAGTCTCAGTTTCCACGGTTACAGAAAATATTACTATTCATGAAGTCTCAGTTTCCACAGTTACAGAAAATATTACTATTCATGAAGTCTCAGTTTCCACGGTTACAGAAAATATTACTAATCATGAAGTCTCAGTTTCCACGGTTACAGAATATATTACTAATCATGAATTATCAGTTTCCACGGTTACAGAAAATATTACTAATCATGAAGTCTCAGTTTCCACGGTTACAGAAAATATTACTAATCATGAAGTCTCAGTTTCCACGGTTACAGAAAATATTACTAATCATGAAGTCTCAGTTTCCACGGTTACAGAAAATATTTCTAATCATGAAGTCTCAGTTTCCACGGTTACAGAAAATATTTCTAATCATGAAGTCTCAGTTTCCACGGTTACAGGAAATATTTCTAATCATGAAGTCTCAGTTTCCACGGTTACAGAAGAAATGGGAATAACCATGAATTATTTGTTTCATGAAATTTAAAATAGCTTCAAAGAACTGCATGTGTTGGAAAACTACAGAAAACTGTAGATATGTTTAATGCATGATCGTCAGGTATTTAACGAATAAAGTGATGGCTATTTCAAGTCTGTATGATCAAACAGGCACCTATGTCTGCACGTGGAGGTTGCTCTTAATGTATTTTAGATAATTTACCTCAAAAAAACGGGCCATCTGAGCTAGAAGAACTCAATATTACTTAGTAATAAAAACTAATCCGAACTATTTACTAGTTTCAAGTAGTATGGTTTTAAAACTTTTATATAAAATATGGAAAACTTTATACATTGTTTCAGATGATTTCATGTTTTGTTTGAAGTTAAGCACAGAGCAACACCATAAGCTATCTGTTCTCTGCACATAACGGGTATCTAAACCAGTATTCTAGCGTTTACGTCCGCAGACCTAGCACTGTGCCTCTGGGAGGCAACAAATAATTGAAATATAATGCTTCAAGATTTAACGTTTTAATTTCCAGAAAAACTATTTTTTATATCGATATCTTAAAAAATATTTTAATTTGAACCTGAAATAAATCTAGAAGTGACCAATAGCAACTGAAAAATTTAATTTATAAATTCTAAATTAATAGTAGTAATATACAGTTTATTTACATGTAGTGTTTCTACAGAACAAACATATATTCATGACGTTTTCCTAAAAAACATTTTCTTCCAGAGTGCCGGATTTTAAACAGCAAGATTTGAAACTAATACCATTTAATTAAGTGAAACTAAGACAAGTCATGGATACTAAAACCATTTAAATTAGTGAAACTAAGACAAGTCATGGATACTAATACCATTTAAATTAGTAAAACTAGGACAAGTTATGGTTACTAATAACTTTGCAATTAGTGAAACTAAGAAAAGTCATGGTTACTAATAATATTTCAATTAGTGAAACTAAGACAAGTCATGGTAACTAATACCATTTCAATTAGTGAAACTAAGACGAATCATGGTTACTAATACCACTTAAATTAGTGAAACTAAGACAAATCATGGTTACTAATACCATTTAAATTAGTGAAACTAAGACAAGTCATGATTACTAATAACTTTTCAATTAGTGAAACTAAGACAAGTCATGGTTACTAATAACTTTTCAATTACTGAAATTAAGACAAGTCATGGTTACTAATAACTTTGCAATTAGTGAAACTAAGACAAGTCATGGTTACTAATACCACATAAATTAGTGAAACTAAGACAAGTCATGGTTACTAATAACTTCTCAATTAGTGAAACAAAGACAAGTCATGGTTACTAATAACTTCTCAATTAGTGAAACAAAGACAAGTCATGGTTACTTATACCATTTCAATTACTGAAACTAAGACAAGTCATGGTTACTAATAACTTTGCAATTAGTGAAACTAAGACAAGTCATGGTTACTAATACCATTTCAATTAGTGAAACTAATACAAGTCATGGTTACTAATACCATTTCAATTAGTGAAACTAAGACAAATCATGGTTACTAATACCACTTAAATTAGTGAAACTAAGACAAATCATGGTTACTAATACCATTTAAATTAGTGAAACTAAGACAAATCATGGTTACTAACACCACATAAATTAGTGAAACTAAGACAAATCATAGTTACTAATACCATTTAAATTAGTGAAACTAAGACAAGTCATGGTTACTAATAACTTTTCAATTAGTGAAACTAAGACAAGTCATGGTTACTAATAACTTTAGAATTACTGAAACTAAGACAAGTAATGGTTACTAATAACCTTGCAATTAGTGAAACTAAGACAAGTCATGGTTACTAATACCATTTCAATTAGTGAAACTAAGACAAGTCATGGTTACTAATACCATTTCAATAAGTGAAACTAAGACAAGTCATGGTTACTAATACCATTTCAATCAGTCAAACTAAGACAAATCATGGTTACTAATACCACTTAAATTAGTGAAACTGAGACAAGTCATGATTACTAATAACTTTTCAATTAGTGAAACTAAGACAAGTCATGGTTACTAATAACTTTGCAATTACTGAAACTAAGACAAGTCATGGTTACTAATAACTTTGCAATTACTGAAACTAAGACAAGTCATGGTTACTAATAACTTTGCAATTACTGAAACTAAGACAAGTCATGGTTACTAATAACCTTGCAATTAGTGAAACTAAGACAAGTCATGGTTACTAATACCATTTCAATTAGTGAAACTAAGACAAGTCTTGGTTACTAATAACTTTGCAATTAGTGAAACTAAGACAAGTCATGGTTACTAATACCATTTCAATTAGTGAAACTAAGACAAGTCATGGTTACTAATACCATTTCAATAAGTGAAACTAAGACAAGTCATGGTTACTAATACCATTTCAATCAGTGAAACTAAGACAAATCATGGTTACTAATACCACTTAAATTAGTGAAACTAAGACAAATCATGATTACTAATACCATTTAAATTAGTGAAACTGAGACAAATCATGATTACTAATAACTTTTCAATTAGTGAAACTAAGACAAGTCATGGATACTAATATCATTTAAATTAGTGAAACTAAGACAAGTCATGGTTACTAATAACTTTTCAATTACAGAAATTAAGACAAGTCATGGTTACTAATAACTTTGCAATTAGTGAAACTAAGACAAATCATGGTTACTAATAATATTTAAATTAGTGAAACTAAGACAAGTCATGGTTACTAATACCATTTAAATTAGTGAAACTAAGACAAGTCATGGTTACTAATAACTTTTCAATTAGTAAAACAAAGACAAGTCATGGTTACTAATACCATTTCAATTACTGAAACTAAGACAAGTCATGGTTACTAATAACTTTGCAATTAGTGAAACTAAGACAAGTCATGGTTACTAATAATATTTCAATTAGTGAAACTAAGACAAGTCATGGTTAGTAATACCATTTCAATTAGTGAAACTAAGACAAATCATGGTTACTAATACCATTTAAATTAGTGAAACTAAGACAAATCATGGTTACTAATACCACATAAATTAGTGAAACTAAGACAAATCATAGTTACTAATAACTTTGCAATTACTGAAACTAAGACAAGTCATGGTTACTAATAACCTTGAAATTACTGAAACTAAGACAAGTCATGGTTACTAATAACTTTGCAATTACTGAAACTAAGACAAGTCATGGTTACTAATAACTTTGCAATTAGTGAAACTAAGACAAGTCATGGTTACTAATACCATTTCAATTAGTGAAACTAAGACAAATCATGGTTACTAATACCACTTAAATTAGTGAAACTAAGACAAATCATGGTTACTAATACCACTTAAATTAGTGAAACTAAGACAAATCATGGTTACTAATACCACTTAAATTAGTGAAACGAAGACAAATCATGGTTACTAATACCTTTTAAGTTATTGAAACTAAGACAAATCATGGTTACTAAAACCTTTTAAGTTAGTGAAACTAAGACAAATCATGGTTACTAATACCTTTTAAGTTAGTGAAACTAAGACAAATCATGGTTACTAATACCTTTTAAGCTAATGAAACTAAGACAAATCATGGTTACTAATACCTTTTAAGTTAGTGAAACTAAGACAAATCATGGTTACTAATACCTTTTAAGTTAGTGAAACTAAGACAAATCATGGTTACTAATACCTTTTAAGTTAGTGAAACTATGACAAATCATGGTTACTAATACCTTTTAAGTTAGTGAAACTAAGACAAATCATGGTTACTAATACCTTTTAAGTTAGTGAAACTATGACAAATCATGGTTACTAATACCTTTTAAGTTAGTTAAACTAAGACAAATCATGGTTACTGATTTTTTTTTCCAGTTTTCTTTTCTTACCCAACGTACTACACGAAATAGCATTTCCTCTGGTTTCATATTTTACTTCTAAGCCCAAAACACTACAATTTCGAAAGTCAACTGTTCTTTTGTCATATCAAACATTTTACACTTCTCGGCAGGTGGCACACTTGTCGTGACATTATTATTGAATCTCCCGCCACTCTCTAAATATAACGATTTAGTCTACAAAGTTTAGTCCTACATTTCTGTTATTTATATTCATTAGTGAGGTATCCTACGTGCTTGTACGTACTCTGTAATTGTTATTATATTCATTAGTGTGGTATCCTACGTGCTTGTACTTTGTAATTGTTATTATATTCCTTAGTGTAGTATCCTACGTGCTCGTACGTACTTTGTAATTGTTATTATATTCATTAGTGTGGTATCCTACGTGCTCGTACGTACTCTGTAATTGTTATTATATTCATTAGTGTGGTATCCTACGTGCTTGTACTTACTTTGTAATTGTTATTATATTCCTTAGTGTGGTATCCTACGTGCTCGTACGTACTTTGTAATTGTTATTATATTCATTAGTGTGGTATCCTACGTGCTCATACTTACTTTGTAATTGTTATTATGTTCATTAGTGTGGTATCCTACGTGCTCATACTTACTTTGTAATTGTTATTATATTCATTAGTGTGGTATCCTACGTGCTCATACTTACTTTGTAATTGTTATTATATTCCTTAGTGTGGTATCCTTCAGGCTCGTACGTACTTTGTAATTGTTATTATATTCCTTAGTGTGGTATCCTACGTGCTGGTACTTACTTTGTAATTGTTATTATATTCATTAGTGTGGTATCCTACGTGCTCGTACGTACATTGTAATTGTTATTATATTCATTAGTGTGGTATCCTACGTGCTCATACTTACTTTGTAATTGTTATTATGTTCATTAGTGTGGTATCCTACGTGTTGGTACTTACTTTGTAATTGTTATTATATTCATTAGTGTGGTATCCTACGTGCTCGTACGTACTTTGTAATTGTTATTATCTTCATTAGTGTGGTATCCTACGTGCTCGTACTTACTTTGTAATTGTTATTATATTCATTAGTGTGGTATCCTACGTGCTCGTACTTACTTTGTAATTGTTATTATATTCATTAGTGTGGTATCCTACGTGCTCATACTTACTTTGTAATTGTTATTATGTTCATTAGTGTGGTATCCTACGTGCTCGTACTTACTTTGTAATTGTTATTATATTCATTAGTGTGGTATCCTACGTGCTCATACTTACTTTGTAATTGTTATTATGTTCATTAGTGTGGTATCCTACGTGCTCATACTTACTTTGTAATTGTTATTATATTCATTAGTGTGGTATCCTACGTGCTCATACTTACTTTGTAATTGTTATTATATTCCTTAGTGTGGTATCCTACGTGCTTGTACTTACCTTGTAATTGTTATTATGTTCATTAGTGTGGTATCCTACATGCTCGTACTTACTTTGTAATTGTTATTATATTCATTAGTGTGGTATCCTACGTGCTTATACTTACTTTGTAATTGTTATTATATTCATTAGTGTGGTATCCTACGTGCTCATACTTACTTTGTAATTGTTATTATATTCATTAGTGTGGTATCCTACGTGCTGGTACTTTGTAATTGTTATTATGTTCATTAGTGTGGTATCCTACGTGCTGATACTTACTTTGTAACTGTTATTATGTTCATTAGTTACCATGTACCAACCGTTCTGACAGTTCCCATGTACCAACCGTTCTGTTAGTTACCATGTACCAACCATTCTGTTAGTTACCATGTACCAACCATTCTGACAGTTACCATGTTCCAACCATTCTTACAGTGCACACCAATCCCACAGATAATATCCATGTACCAACCATTCTCTTAGTTACCATGTACCAATCGCTCTCTTAGTTACCATGTACCAACCATTCTGTTAGTTATCATGTACCAACCGCTTTGTTAGTTACCACGTACCAACCGTTCTGACAGTTCACACCAAACCCACAGAAAATAACCATGTACCAACCGTTCTGACAGCTACCATGTAAAAACCGTTCTTATAGTTACCATATACCAACAGTTCTGTTAGTTACCATGTACGAACCGTTCTGTTAGTTACCATGTACCAACCATTCTGACAGTACACACCAATCCCACAGATAATATCCATGTATCACCCGTTCTCACAGTTACCATGTACCAACTGTTCTGTTAGTTCCCGTGTACCAATTATTCTGTTAGTTACCATGTACCAACCGCTCTCTTAGTTACCATGTACCAACCATTCTGTTAGTTACCATGTACCAACCATTCTGTTAGTTACTATGTACCAACCATTCTGGCAGTACACACCAAACCCACAGGTAATATCTATGTTCCAACCGTACTGACAGTTACCATGTAACAACCGTTCTGTTAGTTCCCGTGTACCAACTGTTCTGTTAGTTCCCGCGTACCAACTGTTCTGTTAGTTAACATGTACTAACCGCTCTGTTAGTTACCACGTACCAACCGTTCTGACAGTTCACACCAAACCCACACAAAATAACCATGTACCAACCGTTCTGTTGGTTCCCATGTAAAACCGTTCTGATAGTTACCATATACCAACCGTCCTGTTGGTTACCATGTACCAACCCTTCTGACAGTACACACCAAACCCACAGGTAATATCCATGTAACAACCGCTCTGTTAGTTCCCGTGTACCAACCGCTCTGTTAGTTACAATGTACCAACCGCTCTGTTAGTTACCACGTACCAACCGTTCTGACAGTTCACACCAAACCCACACAAAATAACCATGTACCAACCGTTCTGTTAGTTCCCATGTAAAACCGTCCTGTTAATTACCATGTACCAACCATTCTGACAGTACACACCAAACTCACAGGTAATATCCATGTAACAACCGCTCTGTTAGTTCCCGTGTACCAACCGCTCTGTTAGTTACCATGTACCAACCGCTCTGTTAGTTACCATGTACCAACCGCTCTGTTGGTTACCACGTACCAACCGTTCTGACAGTTCACACCAAACCCACACAAAATAACCATGTACCAACCGTTCTGTTAGTTCCCATGTAAAACCGTTCTGATGGTTACCATATACCAACCGTCCTGTTGGTTACCATGTACCAACCCTTCTGACAGTACACACCAAACCCACAGGTAATATCCATGTAACAACCGCTCTGTTAGTTCCCGTGTACCAACCGCTCTGTTAGTTACAATGTACCAACCGCTCTGTTAGTTACCACGTACCAACCGTTCTGACAGTTCACACCAAACCCACAGAAAATAACCATGTACCAACCGTTCTATTAGTTCCCATGTAAAAACCGTTCTGATAGTTACCATATACCAACCGTCCTGTTAGTTACCATGTACCAACCATTCTGACAGTACACACCAAACTCACAGGTAATATCCATGTAACAACCGCTCTGTTAGTTCCCGTGTACCAACCGCTCTGTTAGTTACCATGTACCAACCGCTCTGTTAGTTACCATGTACCAACCGCTATGTTAGTTACCACGTACCAAACGTTCTGACAGTTCACACCAAACCCACAGAAAATAACCATGTACCAACCGTTCTGTTAGTTCCCATGTAAAAACCGTTCTGATAGTTACCATATACCAACCGTCCTGTTAGTTACCATGTACCAACCATTCTGACAGTACACACCAAACCCACAGAAAATAACTATATACCAACCGTTCTGTTAGTTACCATGTACCAACCGTTCTGTTAGTTACCACGTACCAACCGTTCTGACAGTTCACACCAAACCCACAGAAAATAACCATGTACCAACCGTTCTGTTAGTTCCCATGTAAAGACCGTTCTGATAGTTACCATATACCAACCGTCCTGTTAGTTACCATGTACCAACCATTCTGACAGTACACACCAAACCCACAGAAAATAACTATATACCAACCGTTCTGTTAGTTACCATGTACCAACCATTCTGACAGTTCACACCAAACCCACAGAAAAGTCCCAGGCTCTATCAGATGGTTTCCCTTCACGAACTTGGAACACATGCTAACCATAGCCCTAAACAACAAGTTACATTATCTGTTTTACCTGTTCTGTTGCTCTGAGGTAGAGAAAACAGATTACCAGGTGTTATAACAGTGACAGCATAGAATCAACACGTAACGAAGACGACGTAACTGTTATTGAAACTATGCTAATACTGTCACTAATGTTTAGTATGGAAGTCAAATCGTTTGTTCTTCCAACAGTTTCGGCCAATAGGACACTTGATCGCTGACCCAACATTCATCAATGTTCCTGGAATTGTAAACAGTTTAACAACCTAGTGTTTTATTAGCAAATTAAATATCCCTGTGTCTTGAACTATCTTTAGGTTCGTATCCCCCTCTGTTATCAGAAAGTGGTTTTAATCGAAATGACTCCATTTTCAGGAGTCTACAAACCGATATTGAAGACACGTAACTGTTATCAAACCATAGATTACACATTGATTGTGAAGACACGTGACTATTATCAAACAATAGATTACCCACTGATTGTGAAGACACGTGACTATTATCAAACCATAGATTACACATTGATTGTGAAGACACGTGACTGTTATCAAACCATAGATTACACACTGATTGTGAAGACACGTGACTGTTATCAAACCATAGATTACACAGGTTGTGAAGACACGTGACTATTATCAAACCATAGATTACACACTGATTGTGAAGACACGTGACTGTTATCAAACCATAGATTACACATTGATTGTGAAGACACGTGACTGTTATCAAACCATAAATTACACATTGATTGTGAAGACACGTGACTGTTATCAAACCATAGATTACACACTGATTGTGAAGACACGTGACTGTTATCAAACCATAGATTACACATTGATTGTGAAGACACGTGACTGTTATCAAACCATAGATTACACAGATTGTGAAGACACGTGACTATTATCAAACCATAGATTTCACACTGATTGTGAAGACACGTGACTGTTATCAAACCATAGATTACACATTGATTGTGAAGACACGTGACTGTTATCAAACCATAGATTACACAGATTGTGAAGACACGTGACTATTATCAAACCATAGATTTCACACTGATTGTGAAGACACGTGACTGTTATCAAACCATAGATTACACAGATTGTGTGAGACACGTGACTATTATCAAACCATAGATTTCACACTGATTGTGAAGACACGTGACTGTTATCAAACCATAGATTACACACTGATTGTGAAGACACGTGACTGTTATCAAACCATAGATTACACAGGTTGTGAAGACACGTGACTATTATCAAACCATAGATTAAACACTGATTGTGAAGACACGTGACTGTTATCAAACCATAGATTACACATTGATTGTGAAGACACGTGACTGTTATCAAACCATAAATTACACATTGATTGTGAAGACACGTGACTGTTATCAAACCATAGATTACACACTGATTGTGAAGACACGTGACTGTTATCAAACCATAGATTACACATTGATTGTGAAGACACGTGACTGTTATCAAACCATAGATTACACAGATTGTGAAGACACGTGACTATTATCAAACCATAGATTTCACACTGATTGTGAAGACACGTGACTGTTATCAAACCATAGATTACACAGATTGTGTGAGACACGTGACTATTATCAAACCATAGATTTCACACTGATTGTGAAGACACGTGACTGTTATCAAACCATAGATTATACACTGATTGTGAAGACACGTGACTGTTATCAAACCATAGATTACACGTTGATTGTGAAGACACGTGACTGTTATCAAACCATAGATTACACATTGATTGTGAAGACACGTGACTGTTATCAAACCATAGATTACACATTGATTGTGAAGACACGTGACTGTTATCAAACCATAGATTACACACTGATTGTGAAGACACGTGACTGTTATCAAACCATAGATTACACAGATTGTGTGAGACACGTGACTATTATCAAACCATAGATTTCACACTGATTGTGAAGACACGTGACTGTTATCAAACCATAGATTATACACTGATTGTGAAGACACGTGACTGTTATCAAACCATAGATTACACGTTGATTGTGAAGACACGTGACTGTTATCAAACCATAGATTACACATTGATTGTGAAGACACGTGACTGTTATCAAACCATAGATTACACATTGATTGTGAAGACACGTGACTGTTATCACACCATAGATTATACATTGATTGTGAAGACACGTGACTGTTATCAAACCATAGATTACACACTGATTGTGAAGACACGTGACTGTTATCAAACCATATTTTACACACTTATTGTGAAGACACGTGACTGTTATCAAACCATAGATTATACACTGATTGTGAAGACACGTGACTGTTATCAAACCATAGATTATACACTGATTGTGAAGACACGTGACTGTTATCAAACCATAGATTATACACTGATTGTGAAGACACGTGACTATTACCAAACCATAGATTACACACTGATTGTGAAGACACGTGACTGTTATCAAACCATAGATTACACATCGATTGTGAAAACACGTGACTGTTATCAAACCATAGATTACGCATTGATTGTGAAGACACGTGACTGTTATCACACCATAGATTATACATTGATTGTGAAGACACGTGACTGTTATCAAACCATAGATTATACACTGATTGTGAAGACACGTGACTGTTATCAAACCATAGATTATACACTGATTGTGAAGACACGTGACTGTTATCAAACCATAGATTATACACTGATTGTGAAGACACGTGACTATTATCAAACCATAGATTACACACTGATTGTGAAGACACGTGACTGTTATCAAACCATAGATTATACACTGATTGTGAAGACACGTGACTGTTATCAAACCATAGATTACACACTGATTGTGAAGACACGTGACTGTTATCAAACCATAGATTATACACTGATTGTGAAGACACGTGACTATTATCAAACCGTAGATTACACATTGATTGTGAAGACACGTGACTGTTATCAAACCATAGATTACACATTGATTGTGAAGACACGTGACTGTTATCACACCATAGATTATACATTGATTGTGAAGACACGTGACTATTATCAAACCATAGATTACACACTGATTGTGAAGACACGTGACTGTTATCAAACCATAGATTATACACTGATTGTGAAGACACGTGACTGTTATCAAACCATAGATTACACAGATTGTGTGAGACACGTGACTATTATCAAACCATAGATTTCACACTGATTGTGAAGACACGTGACTGTTATCAAACCATAGATTATACACTGATTGTGAAGACACGTGACTGTTATCAAACCATAGATTACACGTTGATTGTGAAGACACGTGACTGTTATCAAACCATAGATTACACATTGATTGTGAAGACACGTGACTGTTATCAAACCATAGATTACACATTGATTGTGAAGACACGTGACTGTTATCACACCATAGATTATACATTGATTGTGAAGACACGTGACTGTTATCAAACCATAGATTACACACTGATTGTGAAGACACGTGACTGTTATCAAACCATATTTTACACACTTATTGTGAAGACACGTGACTGTTATCAAACCATAGATTATACACTGATTGTGAAGACACGTGACTGTTATCAAACCATAGATTATACACTGATTGTGAAGACACGTGACTGTTATCAAACCATAGATTATACACTGATTGTGAAGACACGTGACTATTATCAAACCATAGATTACACACTGATTGTGAAGACACGTGACTGTTATCAAACCATAGATTACACATCGATTGTGAAGACACGTGACTGTTATCAAACCATAGATTACGCATTGATTGTGAAGACACGTGACTGTTATCAAACCATAGATTACACATTGATTGTGAAGACACGTGACTGTTATCAAACCATAGATTACACAGATTGTGAAGACACGTGACTATTATCAAACCATAGATTACACACTGATTGTGAAGACACGTGACTGTTATCAAACCATAGATTACACAGATTGTGTGAGACACGTGACTATTATCAAACCATAGATTTCACACTGATTGTGAAGACACGTGACTGTTATCAAACCATAGATTATACACTGATTGTGAAGACACGTGACTGTTATCAAACCATAGATTACACGTTGATTGTGAAGACACGTGACTGTTATCAAACCATAGATTACACATTGATTGTGAAGACACGTGACTGTTATCAAACCATAGATTACACATTGATTGTGAAGACACGTGTCTGTTATCAAACCATAGATTACACACTGATTGTGAAGACACGTGACTGTTATCAAACCATAGATTACACAGATTGTGTGAGACACGTGACTATTATCAAACCATAGATTTCACACTGATTGTGAAGACACGTGACTGTTATCAAACCATAGATTATACACTGATTGTGAAGACACGTGACTGTTATCAAACCATAGATTACGTTGATTGTGAAGACACGTGACTGTTATCAAACCATAGATTACACATTGATTGTGAAGACACGTGACTGTTATCAAACCATAGATTACACACTGATTGTGAAGACACGTGACTGTTATCAAACCATAGATTATACACTGATTGTGAAGACACGTGACTGTTATCAAACCATAGATTACACGTTGATTGTGAAGACACGTGACTGTTATCAAACCATAGATTACATTGATTGTGAAGACACGTGACTGTTATCAAACCATAGATTACACATTGATTGTGAAGACACGTGACTGTTATCACACCATAGATTATACATTGATTGTGAAGACACGTGACTGTTATCAAACCATAGATTACACACTGATTGTGAAGACACGTGACTGTTATCAAACCATATTTTACACACTTATTGTGAAGACACGTGACTGTTATCAAACCATAGATTATACACTGATTGTGAAGACACGTGACTGTTATCAAACCATAGATTATACACTGATTGTGAAGACACGTGACTATTATCAAACCATAGATTACACACTGATTGTGAAGACACGTGACTGTTATCAAACCATAGATTACACATCGATTGTGAAGACACGTGACTGTTATCAAACCATAGATTACGCATTGATTGTGAAGACACGTGACTGTTATCAAACCATAGATTACGCATTGATTGTGAAGACACGTGACTGTTATCACACCATAGATTATACACTGATTGTGAAGACACGTGACTGTTATCAAACCATAGATTATACACTGATTGTGAAGACACGTGACTGTTATCAAACCATAGATTATACACTGATTGTGAAGACACGTGACTGTTATCAAACCATAGATTATACACTGATTGTGAAGACACGTGACTGTTATCAAACCATAGATTACACACTGATTGTGAAGACACGTGACTGTTATCAAACCATAGATTATACACTGATTGTGAAGACACGTGACTGTTATCAAACCATAGATTACACTGATTGTGAAGACACGTGACTGTTATCAAACCATAGATTATACACTGATTGTGAAGACACGTGACTATTATCAAACCGTAGATTACACATTGATTGTGAAGACACGTGACTGTTATCAAACCATAGATTACACATTGATTGTGAAGACACGTGACTGTTATCACACCATAGATTATACATTGATTGTGAAGACACGTGACTATTATCAAACCATAGATTACACACTGATTGTGAAGACACGTGACTGTTATCAAACCATAGATTATACACTGATTGTGAAGACACGTGACTGTTATCAAACCATAGATTACACACTGATTGTGAAGACACGTGACTGTTATCAAACCATAGATTATACACTGATTGTGAAGACACGTGACTATTATCAAACCGTAGATTACACATTGATTGTGAAGACACGTGACTGTTATCAAACCATAGATTACACATTGATTGTGAAGACACGTGACTGTTATCACACCATAGATTATACATTGATTGTGAAGACACGTGACTGTTATCAAACCATAGATTATACACTGATTGTGAAGACACGTGACTGTTATCAAACCATAGATTACACATTGATTGTGAAGCCACGTGACTGTTATCAAACCATAGATTATACACTGATTGTGAAGACACGTGACTGTTATCAAACCATAGATGACACATTGATTGTGAAGACACGTGACTGTTATCAAACCATAGATTACACATTGATTGTGAAGATACGTGACTGTTATCAAACCATAGATTACACATTGATTGTGAAGACACGTGACTGTTATCAAACCATAGATTACACATTGATTGTGAAGACACGTGACTGTTATCAAACCATAGATTACACAGATTGCGAAGACACGTGACTGTTAACAAACCATAGATTACACAGATTGTGAAGATGCTTAGTTCTGAAATGATGAAACCATGTAGTTGTAGAGTTAATTAGGTTCCAAATTGTCGAAAGTGTGTGTCAGTAAAACGACAGGCAAAGAAATATTTTAGGACTAACGAGTTTTTAACAAAACATAAAATTAATGTCTTTGTAAATCATATTACTAACTTTACCATTGTCCTTAATTAAACTTTATAACTTATTAAAACTTAGATTAATTAACTTTAGAATTTTAATTTTTCAGTAACACGGGTTACCTTTTATAATTAATTTACTATTACTCAGAAAACATTAAGTCACTAGAGGTTTTCTTTCGGGGGGGATAGAGTTTACACATTTTTTTTTTAAAACCTAGGTGTCGCCAGGAAAGATGTGTCCTGTTGTGATGCTCTGATGAATGACAGTAGTTTAAACATACTCGTGTCAACTACAATTAAGCCTATTTTTCCACATTATAGAATCCTTAGTGAATGTGATATAGGTCAGCAGTGGACAATTTATTTCAATTAACTTATCCCTAGAAGGCTGTCAAGCTCGTTTGTCTGCCTGTCTCATGATTCAATACTTAACCCTAAGTTATTAACGCATTTTAAGGGCAAAGGTTACGTCATAGAAAAATAAATTATACTCTGTGTACAAGCTTTAAATCATTCAGTTTGTTCCCAGATTATATTTGTTTGACACAAACCAGTAAAAGAGAAAATAACACCGCTATCAAACTCACTTTTTATAATCAGTTTTTCCAAGTCTCGTTTCTTGCTAAGAATATTCTGTCTTGAAGTCAACAACGATAAACCAATCATATTAAAGAAAGGAAAATACTATCCTGAAATACACAGTAAACCCCTAGTGTCGTGAACAACAATATAACTTACTATTAAACACAAACTATCGTGAACTATAACTATTTCACCGTAGGCCTAACACAGAATGAACAACATAGCTTAGGCCTAACACATAGCTAGTTGTTTTCAATTCATACTGAACAAGGTTTGCCGGAACAAGGTCCCAGGTGTTTTTATAGTTAAAACGTATGACTTCATTACCAGCTTCACAGCACAAACACCTCAAGGTCAGTCATGGCCCACTCCAGTGATCTCCTGAGTCACCTTCAATTTGTAGATGGTTTAGAATAATGAAACGTTTGTATGTATTGAATTATCTGCGCATACGGTTATTATGTTTTTGTTTATAGATATGTACGATTATTCTGCTACTTCTTCTTCATATAGTACATTTCATATAAAACAGTTTTTCTACTCCTTCTTCGTATAGTACATTTCATATAAAACAGTTTTTCTACTCCTTCTTCGTATAGTACATTTCATATAAAACAGTTTTTCTACTCCTTCTTCGTATAGTACATTTCATATAAAACAGTTTTTCTACTCCTTCTTCGTATAGTACATTTCATATAAAACAGTTTTTCTACTCCGTCTTCGTATAGTACATTTCATATAAAACAGTTTTTCTATTCCTTCTTCGTGTAGCATGTTTCATATAAAAAAGTTTTTTATTCCTTCTTCGTGTAGCATGTTTCATATAAAACAGTTTTTCTATTCCTTCTTCGTGTAGCATGTTTCATATAAAAAAGTTTTTTATTCCTTCTTCGTGTAGCATGTTTCATATAAAACAGTTTTTATTCCTTCTTCGTGTAGCATGTTTCATATAAAACAGTTTTTCTACTCCTTTTTCGTGTAGCATGTTTCATATAAAACATTTTCTCTATTCCTTCTTCGTGTAGCATGTTTCATATAAAACAGTTTTTTATTCCTTCTTCGTGTAGCATGTTTCATATAAAACAGTTTTTCTATTCCTTCTTCGTGTAGCATGTTTCATATAAAACAGTTTCTCTACTCCTTCTTCGTGTAGCATGTTTCATATAAAACAGTTTATCTACTCCTTCTTCGTGTAGCATATTTTATGTAAAACAGTTTATCTACTCCTTCTTCGTGTAGCATATTTCATGTAAAACAGTTTATCTACTCCTTCTTCGTGTAGCATATTTCATGTAAAACAGTTTAACTACTCCTTATTCGTGTAGCATGTTTCATATAAAACAGTTTATCTACTCCTTCTTCGTGTAGCATGTTTAATATAAATCAGTTTTTCTATTCCTTCTTCGTGTAGCATGTTTAATATAAATCAGTTTTTGTTTTCCTTCTTCGTGTAGCATGTTCAATATAAATCAGTTTTTCTATTCCTTCTTCGTGTAGCATGTTTAATATAAATCAGTTTTTCTATTCCTTCTTCGTGTAGCATGTTTCATATAAATCAGTTTTTCTATTCCTTCTTCGTGTAGCATGTTTCATATAAAACAGTTTATCTACTCCTTCTTCGTGTAGCATGTTTCATATAAAACAGTTTTTCTACTCCTTTTTCGTGTAGCATGTTTCATATAAAACATTTTCTCTATTCCTTCTTCGTGTAGCATGTTTCATATAAAACAGTTTTTTATTCCTTCTTCGTGTAGCATGTTTAATATAAATCAGTTTTTGTTTTCCTTCTTCGTGTAGCATGTTTAATATAAATCAGTTTTTCTATTCCTTCTTCGTGTAGCATGTTTCATATAAATCAGTTTTTCTATTCCTTCTTCGTGTAGCATGTTTCATATAAAACAGTTTATCTACTCCTTCTTCGTGTAGCATGTTTCATATAAAACAGTTTATCTACTCCTTCTTCGTGTAGCATGTTTAATATAAATCAGTTTTTCTATTCCTTCTTCGTGTAGCATGTTTCATATAAAACAGTTTTTCTATTCCTTCTTCGTGTAGCATGTTTCATATAAAAAAGTTTTTTATTCCTTCTTCGTGTAGCATGTTTCATATAAAACAATTTTTCTATTCCTTCTTCGTGTAGCATGTTTCATATAAAACAGTTTTTCTATTCCTTCTTCGTGTAGCATGTTTCATATAAAACAGTTTCTCTACTCCTTCTTCGTGTAGCATGTTTAATATAAATCAGTTTTTCTATTCCTTCTTCGTGTAGCATGTTTCATATAAATCAGATCTTCTATTCTTTTTTCGTGTAGCATGTTTCATATAAATCAGTTTTTCTATTCCTTCTTCGTGTAGCATGTTTCATATAAATCAGTTTTTCTATTCCTTCTTCGTGTAGCATGTTTCATATAAAACAATTTTTCAATTTGTTTGTTTGTTTTGAATTTCGCACAAAACTATTCGAGGGCTATCTGTGCTAGCCGTCCCTAATTTAGCAGTGTAAGACTAAAGGGAGGGCAGCTAGTCATCACCATACACCGCCAACTCTTGGGCTACTCTTTTACCAACGAACAGTGGGAATGACCGTAACATTATAACACCCCCACGGCTGAAAGGGCGAGCACTTTTGGCGCGACGGGGATGCGATCCCGCGACCCTCAGATTACGAGTCGCACGCCTTAACATGCTCGGTCATGCCGGGCCTAATTTCTTTATTCGCTTTGTTTTTATAAGTGATAAACATGGCTGAGTTGCTATTAGATTTTCGAAGAACAGGGTTACTGCTATTAGATAAATTATAAATTTTCCTTTTCTAAAGTTGTTTATTGTAAATAACGTGAGATTACCTTCTTGATGACGAGAAACCCACTCGAAATAAAAACGTATCTCAGAACGTCTGATATGCGTATTAACCCCTTTACAAATAAAGCAGTGAACAACGTTTCGACTTTCCCAGGCCATCTGTTTATTCTCTGCTTTATTAGTAAAAGTGAGTTTACCTTGTTGCTCTAATATTAAAAACCCATCTGCTGTGAACACATAATTTCGCTTTTCATTTGCATAAATTCTCTTTGTACATCAAAGTACGACAACTTTTCCTTATTCTCTATTTTGAAGAGCTTGAATTCAACTTAACGACTTCAAAATATTGAATTTAACTTTACGGGGCGTGGAGAATATTCTTTCAACAGAGACAGAAACAACAACATCTGCTTAATCTAACTCAGCGCCCTCTGTTTACCTAAATCTAGCCAACACGAGGTGTGACTTGTGTACATTTCAAATTATGAATGAAAGAATTAGCACAGCCTTGTATACGTCTATTGCATTCGTGTGATTACAATGGATGTCATCACACTCTACACATGTGTTGTAATAAAGTACTTACAATGGATGTCATCATACTCTATACATTTGTTCTAATAAAGTACTTATAATGGATGTCATCACACTCTATACATTTGTTGTAATAAAATACTTAAAATGGATGTCATCACACTCTATACATGTGTTGTAATAAAGTACTTACAATGGATGTCATCACACTCTACAGATGTGTTGTAATAAAGTACTTACAATGGATGTCATCACACTCTATACATTTGTTCTAATAAAGTACTTACAATGGATGTCATCACACTCTACACATTTGTTGTAATAAAATACTTATAATGGATGTCATCACACTCTATACATTTGTTGTAATAAAATACTTACAATGGATGTCATCACACTCTATACATGTGTTGTAATAAAGTACTTACAATGGATGTCATCACACTCTACAGATGTGTTGTAATAAAGTACTTACAATGGATGTCATCACACTCTACACATTTGTTGTAATAAAGTACTTACAATGGATGTCATCACACTCTACACATTTGTTGTAATAAAATACTTATAATGGATGTCATCAGACTCTATACATTTGTTGTAATAAAATACTTACAATGGATGTCATCACACTCTATACATTTGTTCTAATAAAGTACTTACAATGGATGTCATCACACTCTACACATGTGTTGTAATAAAGTACTTACAATGGATGTCATCACACTCTACACATGTGTTGTAATAAAGTACTTACAATGGATGTCATCACACTCTACAGATGTGTTGTAATAAAGTACTTACAATGGATGTCATCACACTCTATACGTTTGTTCTAATAAAGTACTTACAGCGGATGTCATCATACTCTACACATGTGTTGTAATAAAGTACTTACAATGGATGTCATCACACTCTATACAGTTGTTGTAATAAAGTACTTACAATGGATGTCATCACACTCTATACATTTGTTCTAATAAAGTACTTATAATGGATGTCATCACACTCTATACATTTGTTGTAATAAAATACTTACAATGGATGTTATCACACTCTATACATTTGTTGTAATAAAGTACTTATAATGGATGTCATCACACTCTATATATTTGTTGTAATAAAGCACTTACAATGGATGTTATCACACTCTACACATGTGTTGTAATAAAGTACTTACAATGGATGTCATCACATTCTATACATTTGTTGTAATAAAATACTTACAATGGATGTCATCATACGCTATACATATGTTGTAATAAAGTACTTATAATGGATGTCATCACACTCTATACATGTGTTGTAATAAAGTACTTACAATGGATGTCATCACACTCTATATGTTTGTTCTAATAAAGTACTTATAATGGATGTCATCACACTCTATACATTTGTTGTAATAAAGCACTTACAATGGATGTTATCACACTCTACACATTTGTTGTAATAAAGCACTTACAATGGATGTTATCACACTCTACAGATGTGTTGTAATAAAGTACTTACAATGGATGTCATCACATTCTATACATTTGTTGTAATAAAATACTTACAATGGATGTCATCATACGCTATACATATGTTGTAATAAAGTACTTACAATGGATGTCATCACACTCTACACATGTGTTGTAATAAAGTACTTACAATGGATGTCATCACACTCTACACATGTGTTGTAATAAAGTACTTACAATGGATGTCATCACACTCTATACATTTGTTGTAATAAAGTACTTATAATGGATGTCATCACACTCTATACATTTGTTCTAATAAAATACTTACAATGGATGTCATCATACTCTATACATATGTTGTAACAAAGTACTTATAATGGATGTAAGTACTTACTCCTATCTTTAGACAGACCTTATGACGTTCATTCTGTGTACAGATCGTATTGTATTCATCCTGTGTAGAGACTTTATCGTGTTTGTCCTGATACATTTGTCACGTGTTCAAATCTTACTTCGGTCGGTGTTAAGGATATGCAGAATAAAAAGTTTAGTATGTAGTAATCGTTGAATATACTTTGAGATAATTCTGTTTCCAAGGATGTTGCTTGTATGGTAGAACCAGTAGGTTTATCCCTGAAACTAGTCAGATAAACAGTGCCATCGTCCAGTTTTTGTTTTCACGTAAAACATTTTATAAGAGCTGTGTTCAAAACATCATGTTTCTGTTGGTAAACTGTGGATCACGTGTTGGTTAGTGGCCATGATTTCAGTCTTGTGACGAAGCACCGAGGTTTCCAGTGTAACAAGTTTGTTAAGGAATGGCATGGAGAATTTTCTGACAAACATTCTGTACCATTGCATGTGGTCAAGTCTTATTAAACAAGTATTTAAAGACACTCAAAACACGAGGACTATCAAAGCCTGTCAGGGGACTTAAAGATATTCGTATGAGACTGTCATGGTTTCAGGATCTTTGTTCATGTGTCACGTGAGAATAGTTATTTATTTCAAGCTATGAATGGAAGCTTGTTATTTTCTCTTAGTTTCATTATCTTGTTAACAGCACTAAGAATGTATCAAGGTTTGGTTTGGAGACCTTGTGGCTGAAGGCATTGCTCTCAGTTGGTTTGGAGAATGTTTTCCAAACCCGTTGTTGCTTTAAACAAACCTGAAGAAATTTCGAGTATTTCCACGAATATCACTGTGACTCTCGTCTTTGAAATGTGTGTGGGTCTACCAATTTCTTTCTTCTGAAAGGGCTGTGTGGGTTGTCCTTCAGTCACAAACTCCCCCTAGTGATACGGGAGTGTCTAATGTACGCCGCGAACAACATATCAAAGTGCTAATGGTGTCAACATATTTTTTTACAAATTGAATTTAGTCATTTTTGTAGGCAACATTTCTTTCAGGTTTGTATGCCTAACATGATACGTGCCTTTTACTTCAGACACAAGGTACATAAAGGTCCTTAAACTTTTGTAAGCCTAACATGATACGTGCATTTTACTTCAGATACAAGGTACATAAGGATCCTTAAACTTTTGTAAGCCTAACATGATATGTGCATTTTACTTCAGATACAAGGTACACAAGGATCCTTAAACTTTTGTAAGCCTAACATGATATGTGCATTTTACTTCAAATACAAGGTACACAAGGATCCTTAAACTTTTGTAAGCCTAACATGATATGTGCATTTTACTTCAGATACAAGGTACACAAGGATCCTTAAACTTTTGTAAGCCTAACATGATATGTGCATTTTACTTCAAATACAAGGTACATAAGGATCCTTAAACTTTTGTAAGCCTAATATGATATGTGAATTTTACTTCAGATAAAAGGTACATAAGGATCCTTAAACTTTTGTAAGCCTAACATGATATGTGAAATTTACCACATTTTCAAGTTGATGTTGATGAGGGTTACCACACCTATTCTCGCTGAGTCCACAGATGTGGATGCTATTAAATAACATTATCTACTTCTTGTTTTCCGGGGTTCATATATTTTCATGAGTCAGAAATGCACAAGGATTCTAAAGTATCACTCGTCTAAGGCTCCATCTTAAAGTTTCTATTTTTATATGGAGTATACAACAGTTTAATTTTTACCCAACTATAAATTATTTATTTGAAACCATGTATTACATCAAATAATTGAGTAGGTACACCATGTGGGATCTGAAAATTGACCAGCCAGCATTAGGAAAAACATGAAATTATTGTTGAATGATAATGAATAATTCATTCCTTTCAAATATACTGGACCATAAAATAAATGTAAATTGATAGGTAAATAGGTTAATTCAAGAAACGGATATTCATAAGTACCAACATAATTATAACAATCAGCAAAATGAGCACGTGCAGATCATACAGTCATGATCTGACGTAATTATGGGGCGTGTCTCTCATTAAAACGTGCAAAAGGTAACATAACCCTGAACACCAAGACTAGATACTGTATATATAACACAAATAGTGAGACAGAACATGATGTGAAACATTGAAGACTTGTCTCAAAGATATTAAACCGAAAAATAGTACTTACTATCTTTGTGTCAATGAAGTTAAACTGAATGTAAACATGTGTATAACACCTGTGATTTTTATTTTAATGAGTTAAACTAAATGTAAACA
The DNA here is from genome assembly GCF_004210375.1 of Tachypleus tridentatus. Classification (NCBI taxonomy): domain Eukaryota; kingdom Metazoa; phylum Arthropoda; class Merostomata; order Xiphosura; family Limulidae; genus Tachypleus; species Tachypleus tridentatus. Next base: position 113,785,112 of record NC_134827.1, read on the forward strand.
CGTGTATAGCACTTGTGATCTTTATATTAAATGCCTTACAGTAAATAAATATCTATAAAAGACACGTGGTCCTTATGATGTGGAAGAAACAATATTACGTTTGATTTAACGTGTTTAGCTATCTGTGACGTCATAACTGATAGACAAATAATAAGGAACGTACAATACAACACCGACCGCCAACTCTTTTGCTACTCTTATCTTCCGAATAGTGGGATTAGACCACGACTCTTTTAAATTGCACGCACGTTCCCAAAGAGCGGGTCGCGTTTTTATGACAACGGGACACGAGCCTTAAATTGTCTGACTCATAGTAAAATACTATAACCACCTGACCAAATCCAAATTTCATTTTACAAATAACACGACATCAACAGTCAGTTAAGTGTTTGTTACATGTTTACTGTCCAAATAGTAGATCTGTCTACTGATAACGCACCTGATTTACAAGAAGTGGTTAAACAATCACATGAAGGATAACTTTGTCATATGGAAGACAATAAGTTGTTTCCTTAGCTACAAAAATTGCGGATTTAATCTCTTTTGTCACGAGTATCTGGTTTAGTTTTATTTTAATGGAAACCAATATTTAACTACAATTTTCAAGTTATAAGAACCTGACGGATGTTATATATCTTTGAAGATAAAACAACATGAAAATAGCTGATAATTTGCTAACGTTAACTGACAAATACCACCCTGTCTAAAAAAACCACGAGATAATATTACAGTGATCGGGTAATCAAGACTACGTGCTTCGGATGAAGAGATAATTATATCCAATGTTGACACCTCACTGAGACTATAACAACGGAAAATTTACTTTCCAGGTACTATTATTATGAATTATGGAACCATTACCAAGCGATTTATCCTCTCCGTTAAGATGGTAATGAATTAAAAATATATCTAGTGAGAAGTAACTCATTAAAACTGAACATAAACTAACGTACCAAATGTTACTAAACCTTTAACAGCTGAGTGTTATGGGTTTATCTGAACGTTATCTGTTTAACTGTAAGACTTATTCTGTTATTTGACGTTATCTGTTTAACTGTAAGACTTATTCTGTTATCTGGACGTTATCTGTTTAACTGTAAGACTTATTCTGTTATCTGGACATTATCTGTTTAATTGTAAAATTTATTCTGTTATCTCACGTTATGTGTTTAACTGTAAGACTTATTTTGTTACCTGGACGTTATTTGCGATCTAAACTTGATTTTGTGGGGCATGTTACTAAATAACAAGGTGTGTGTGTGATTTTGTGGGGCATGTTACTAAATAACAACAAGGTGTGTGTGATTTTGTGGGGCATGTTACTAAATAACAACAAGGCGTGTGTGTGATTTTGTGGGGCATGTTACTAAATAACAACAAGGCGTGTGTTGATTTTGTGGGGCATGCTACTAAATAACAACAAGGCGTGTGTTGATTTTGTGGGGCATGCTACTAAATAACAACAAGGCGTGTGTTGATTTTGTGGGGCATGCTACTAAATAACAACAAGGCGTGTGTTGATTTTGTGGGGCATGCTACTAAATAACAACAAGGCGTGTGTTGATTTTGTGGGGCATGCAACTAAATAACAACAAGGCGTGTGTTGATTTTGTGGGGCATGCTACTAAATAACAAAAAGGTGTGTGTTGATTTTATGGGGCATGTTACTAAATAACAACAAGGCGTGTGTGTGATTTTGTGGGGCATGTTACTAAATAACAACGATGTGTGTGTGTGTGATTTTGTGGGGCATGTTACTAAATAACAACAAGGTGTGTGTGATTCTTGTTAGATTCTGAATAAGCCCCTAAGTGAAACTAACTATGAAACTTATCGGATCACCAAACTACGTGGCTATCCCGCTGTTTCTGCAAGGTTTATTAACGTAATCGAAACTCTCGTTTTATTGCGAAATGTTTAGTAAATAACTAACATATCAAGACATCTTGATGTTACAAGTCTGATGACATCTTGATGTTACAAGTCTGATGGCTGATGACATCTTGATGTTACAAGTTTTGAAACATACACAAGCGTGATATAAAATCAAACAGACTAAAACGAGCTATGTCGTTACGTATGCTGTTAGAGGTTCGTGCCAAAGTTTATGAAATCACAGATTACCAGGACCAGCGACTTGGAAGTACCATTTTTATGAGGTTAAGCATTCGGAAATAAAGTTATCTAACGTTTTTAAACTCATCTAAATTAATTTGTTTAAAAATTGCAGGTGTGTTTGTTTACACACCCTTTCGGACATACTTCACCATCAGACAATCTTCAGTTCGACTAACGTTTGTTTACTGTCAACAGATCATACATGACTGACAGCACAAAATGTACTAACGTTTGTTTACTGTCAACAGATCATACATGACTGACAGCACAAAATGTACTAACGTTTGTTTACTGTCAACAGATCATACATGACTGACAGCACAAAATGTACTAACGTTTGTTTACTGTCAACAGGTCATACATGACTGACAGCACAAAATGTACTAACGTTTGTTTACTGTCAACAGATCATACATGACTGACAGCACAAAATGTACTAACGTTTGTTTACTGTCAACAGATCATACATGACTGACAGCACAAAATGTACTAACGTTTGTTTACTGTCAACAGATCATACATGACTGACAGCACAAAATGTACTAACGTTTGTTTACTGTCAACAGATCATACATGACTGACAGCACAAAATGTACTAACGTTTGTTTACTGTCAACAGATCATACATGACTGACAGCACAAAATGTACTAACGTTTGTTTACTGTCAACAGATCATACATGACTGACAGCACAAAATGTACTAACGTTTGTTTACTGTCAACAGATCATACATGACTGACAGCACAAAATGTACTATTGTTCTTATAAGCCTACTCAAACAACCACAGACACTTTATATCAGCAGAATCGTAATACTTTACCAGTACAGAGACCATTTCAGTAAAATGAAGAAGCTGTAGACAGTGTTAAGGTCAAGTATAAGGTCATGATACAAGGTTTATCATTCAACATGTTATTTACCGATCTAATTGGGCTGACGAAGTTTTGTTTCTTTCGAGTTTTCACGTAAAGCTACACGATGGCTATCTACGTTACGTTAGCTGTCCCTAATTTAGCAGTGTAAGACTACAGGGAAGGCAGATATTCACTACCATCCACCGCCAACTCTTTGGCTACCCTTTTACCCACGAATAGTGAGATTGGTTGTAATTTGTAACGCCCCCATGACTGAAACGGCAAGCATATTTGGTGTGATGGAGATTAGAACCAGTTACCCGAGTCGAGCGCCTCCTAACCACCAGGCCAGACTGAAGAAATAGATATTTACGTGATGTAAACAACTACGGATAATAAATATTATCTTGATGTAGAGAGTGTTGCGTAGGATATAAACATATAAGTATAAACAGAATGATCTTTGTGTTGAAAACGTTTCACGAAACGTAAACAGCTAGTTATACAAAAATGTTATCTTGCTGATGAATGGGTTAATTTGGGCGTAAACAGACACACAATCATAAAACCTTAATTTTTATCAACAGCTAACTATAAATATGGCACTAACTAACTTTCACTAGAAACACTTAATTTTTGAATAATTATATTTAAAGGCATGAAGTATTTTTTAAATGACTTAGCTTCTAGATCCTACTTTCTTACGATATAATTCTCTTTTGATTTGATAAAATGAGAGACCAGTTTCCTGTTCACATCACAGCCAGAAAGAAAAAATAATTTTGTTTTACGCTTCCAGGGTCAAACGATGGATGAAACTATCCAGGTGCGTTAAGACGAACGCTACATCAGTTACGGTTTCGCTGACCTTACTGTACCCTAGAAGGAATGTTTATAATTACGAACATTTACTCTAGATGGAAAAATAGTGGTTCGGCCACATGTCTAACTCGTGCAGTAATAACAGGTTTGCCCGTGCGGGATACAGTCCACCTACGGCAGGAGGGGGTGGGGGTGAGTTTATTATCCCTGGGGAGTTTCTTCTACAATCAAAGCAGGATAGAAATGTATGGCACGAAATATTTATAGCTGCCAGTTTGTTGAGGAAAGGAAATAAAAAATCGAGGTTAAATTACAGTCTTAATTACATTTAACCTCTTTGGTAGGGTCAGTTGTATGGATTACATTTGACCTCTGTACAAAGGTCACTGATATGTTTATTATTTTGAATGGACACTCTGTCCAAAGCAGACACAAACGTGAGAAAATTGTAAGGATATCAGGTTCTCATCTCAAAGTTGTTATTTCACGTAACCAGGATCTTTAATTATGTTAAACCAGATAAAACGGCTGGACACGTAACCAGGATCTTTAATTATGTTAAACCAGATAGAGCGGCTGGACACGTTACATGACCCTTCCATCCGTCTGGAAAAGTTGGGTGGCTTGTTTGTTTGATTTTGAATTCCGCGCAAAGCTACAAGAGGGCTATCTACGTAAGCCGTCGCCAATTTAGCAGTGTAAGACTACAGAGAAAGTAGCTAGACGTCACTACCAACCATCAACTCTTGGGCTACTCTTTTACCAATGAATAGTGGGATTCATCGTTACACTATAACGCCTCCACGGCTGAAAAGGCTAGCATGTTTGGTATAACAGAGATTCGAGGGCCCTAACCACTTGGCCATGTCGCGTCTCGTTAAGTGACCTTTTCTACAGAAACGTTACTTCAAAAGCTAAACGCTTCAAATTGCTTGATAGCTGAATAAGCAATGTTGATGAAACTTTCTACAAGACGGTACTGATATCTCTACAGAAGACAGATGTACTGATATCTCTACAGAAGACACAATACTGATATCTCTACAGAAGACAGAGGTACTGATATCTCTACAGACGATACAGGTACTGATATCTCTACAGAAGACAGAGGTACTGATATCTCTACAGATGACACAAGTACTGATATCTCTACAGATGACACAAGTACTGATATCTCTACAGAAGACAGAGGTACTGACATCTCTACAGAAGACAGAGGTACTGACATCTCTACAGAAGACACAAGTACTGATATCTCTGCAGATGACACAGGTACTGATATCTCTACAGACGACACAGGTACTGATATCTCTGCAGATGACACAAGTACTGATATCTCTACAGACGACACAGGTACTGATATCTCTGCAGATGACACAAGTACTGATATCTCTACAGACGACACAGGTACTGATATCTCTACAGAAGACAGAGGTACTGATATCTCTACAGAAGACAGAGGTACTGACATCTCTACAGAAGACACAAGTACTGATATCTCTGCAGATGACACAGGTACTGATATCTCTACAAATGACACAGGTACTGATATCTCTACAGACGACACAGGTACTGATATCTCTACAGATGACACAGGTACTGATATCTCTACAGACGACACAGGTACTGATATCTCTACAGAAGACAGAGGTACTGATATCTCTACAGATGACACAGGTACTGATATCTCTGCAGATGACACAGGTACTGATATCTCTGCAGATGACACAGGTACTGATATCTCTGCAGATGACACAGGTACTGATATCTCTACAGAAGACAGAGGTACTGATATCTCTACAGATGGCACAGGTACTGATGTCTCTACAGAAGACAGAGGTACTGACATCTCTACAGAAGACACAAGTACTGATATCTCTACAGAAGACAGAGGTACTGATATCTCTACAGAAGACAGAGGTACTGACATCTCTACAGAAGACACAAGTACTGATATCTCTGCAGATGACACAGGTACTGATATCTCTACAAACGACACAAGTACTGATATCTCTGCAGATGACACAGGTACTGATATCTCTACAAATGACACAGGTACTGATATCTCTACAGAAGACAGAGGTACTGATATCTCTACAGATGACACAGGTACTGATGTCTCTACAGAAGACAGAGGTACTGATATATCTACAGAAGACAGAGGTACTGATATCTCTACAGATGACACAGGTACTGATGTCTCTACAGAAGACAGAGGTACTGATATATCTACAGAAGACAGAGGTACTGATATCTCTACAGATGACACAGGTACTGATATCTCTACAGAAGACAGAGGTACTGATATCTCTACAGAAGACAGCGGTACTGATATCTCTACAGATGACACAGGTACTGATGTCTTTACAGAAGACAGAAGTACTGATGTCTCTACAGAAGACAGAGGTACTGATATCTCTACAGAAGACACCGGTACTGATATCTCTACAGAAGACAGAGGTACTGATATCTCTACAGAAGACAGAGGTACTGATGTCTCTACAGAAGACAGAGGTACTGATATCTCTACAGAAGACAGAGGTACTGATATCTCTACAGAAGACATAGGTACTCTTGTTAATATAAACATTTTCACAAAGTTATTGTACAACAACAATGAATAAGGTTTTCTGTTAGAAACGATAAAAAATATGTTAGAAAATAATTCACAAGTTTGACAGAAAGAAGTTGAATATTTAACAGATTAAATTTTCACAACAAAAAACAAGACGATAAAAGAGTTGATAAAAAATGGGATAAATTATCGAGAAATAAACAGATCAGCTGCAGCGGTTTCACAGAAAACTGTCTGCGAAACTGTTGGAAAATTTGCCGTTCAAAAGACAACACACAAACAAAATTTATGTAATACACACAGCTGCACAGAATGTCTATTCCAGGTTTTAGTTTCAAGTTTGTGTACATCCTAGATGAACCTTTGTCAAATATAGATGACACATTTGCTGATTTTAGTTACAGAGTTTTCTCAAACAGTTAGGGTATTTCGGACGCATCAAACACAAAAAAAGCGCGAGCTCATATAATCTCGTGCTCTTCCACTCTGAAAGCCTAAAAAAGAAAAGAAAAACTTCCCGTACCTAGAGGGAAGGGGTTGTGGGGGATGGTAATTGAGCATCGTCTTACGCACCACCTATTAACCTGATTTTTAACGGATAAGTGGATTATTCTCTATGCTAATCACAAAGACAAGTACAGAATTTAAACGATGCTTAAATTGAGCGTAAAATTTAAAATGAAATTCTTTAATGACAGTTTTGATCAAACTCCGACACCACGCCCACAATGTAGGAAGAAGAGGTGGTTAGTGGACGATCAGTATAACAGAACGTAAGTCGGACTCTGACTGACACGTAATCTTCGACTTAAACACAAATGTTTTTAAACTTCTTACTACACTGTTTATTCCGTATCGTTAAAACATGAAAATTATAGAGATCCGTCAATCCAGTTTTGTTTTGTTTTCGTCGTAGGTACATTTTAAAATGTTAAGGAAAATTACACAATTTGATAATATATTAATAGATGTTGTAAGATAATTTATTTCTTACCTATACAGAAACTCCACCTCTTTGAAAATATTGTAATCACACGTAGATTGATTGATAGATAGGCAAGAAAAAGATAGGTTCAGATATTTGCTCAAACAAGGGTTATCTGCGCTAGCCGTCCATAATTTTGAGCTGATAGACAACTAAATAATTAAATCGTCTTTACACAGATAGAGGGATTCAACCGTTACCTTTAGAAAGATAGAAACAATGAAACAGATAGACGGATTGATAGATGTGTAGTGAAACAGTCTTTGTCTCAGGTTTCGGTCTGAGACACGTCAGACTCACGTGACCTCTCTGCACACCACAACATAATAACATTCAGTCAATATGTTCACATTATCAAGTTGTGGACACCACTAACCTCAACACTTTCAGCTGTCGTTTTTGTTGACTCCTGGTCCCAGTTATTACAACAATTTCTTGTTTTCAATAACAAATGATGCGTTAATTATTTACAAGAAGAGTGGACTTCTCTCCTTAGAACCTTTTCACCAAATAAAACTTACGGATTAGGTAATATCACATATAAGTAATATCACACAACCTTTAGAACCTTCGACTATGATCTGACATGACTATTCATTCTTTAAACAGATAGTAAAATAGATGGCTACTTTATTCCATAATATGGCACTACTCTTAAAACATGGATCAAATAACTCGGGTGTCCACTTTACTACTTAATATGGCACTACTATTAAAACATAGAACAAACAACTCAGGTGTCCACTTTACTACTTAATATGGCACTACTATTAAAACATAGAACAAACAACTCCGTTGTCCACTTTACTCCTTAATATGGCACTACTATTAAAACATAGAACAAAAAACTCAGGTGTCCACTTTACTACTTAATATGGCACTACTATTAAAACATAGAACAAACAACTCAGGTGTCCACTTTACTCCTTAATATGGCACTACTATTAAAACATAGAACAAACAACTCAGGTGTCCACTTTACTCCTTAATATGACACTACTATTAAAACATAGAACAAACAACTCAGGTGTCCACTTTACTCCTTAATATGACACTACTATTAAAACATAGAACAAACAACTCAGGTGTCCACTTTACTCCTTAATATGGCACTACTATTAAAACATAGAACAAACAACTCAGATGTCCACTTTACTCCTTAATATGGCACTACACTTACAACATAGAACAAACAACTCAGGTGTCCACTTTACTCCTTAATATGGTACTACTATTAAAACATAGAACAAACAACTCAGGTGTCCACTTTACTCCTTAATATGACACTACTATTAAAACATAGAACAAACAACTCAGGTGTCCACTTTACTACTTAATATGACACTACTATTAAAACATAGAACAAACAACTCCGTTGTCCACTTTACTCCTTAATATGGCACTACTATTAAAACATAGAACAAACAACTCAGGTGTCCACTTTACTACTTAATATGACACTACTATTAAAACATAGAACAAACAACTCTGTTGTCCACTTTACTCCTTAATATGACACTACTATTAAAACAGAACAAACAACTCCGTTGTCCACTTTACTCCTTTATATAGCACTACTACTAAAACATAGAACAAACAACTCCGTTGTCCACTTTACTCCTTAATATGACACTACTATTAAAACATAGAACAAACAACTCAGGTGTCCACTTTACACCTTAATATGACACTACTATTAAAACATAGAACAAACAACTCAGGTGTCCACTTTACTCCTTAATATGACACTACTATTAAAACATAGAACAAACAACTCATGTGTCCACTTTACTCCTTAATATGACACTACTATTAAAACATAGAACAAACAACTCAGGTGTCCACTTTACTACTTAATATGACACTACTATTAAAACATAGAACAAACAACTTAATATGGCACTACTATTAATATGACACTACTCTCTGCTCTATCCTTCCTTGTCTATAAACCAATCTGAACAAACAACTCAGATGTCCACTTTACTATTAATATGACACTACTCTCTGATCTATCCTTCCTTATCTATTAACCAATCTGAACAAACAACTCAGATGTCCACTTTACTATTAATATGACACTACTCTCTGATCTGTCCTTCCTTATCTATAAACCAATCTGAACAAACAACTCAGGTGTCCACTTTATCCCTTGATATGACACTACTCTCTGATCTATCCTTCCTTATCTATAAACTAATCTGAACAAACAACTCAGGTGTCCACTCTACTATTAATATGGCACTACTCTCTGATCTATCCTTCCTTATCTATAAACCAATCTGAACAAACAACTCAGGTGTCCACTTTACTCCTTAATATGGCACTACTATTAAAACATAGAACAAACAACTCAGATGTCCACTTTACTCCTTAATATGGCACTACACTTACAACATAGAACAAACAACTCAGGTGTCCACTTTACTCCTTAATATGGTACTACTATTAAAACATAGAACAAACAACTCAGGTGTCCACTTTACTCCTTAATATGACACTACTATTAAAACATAGAACAAACAACTCAGGTGTCCACTTTACTACTTAATATGACACTACTATTAAAACATAGAACAAACAACTCCGTTGTCCACTTTACTCCTTAATATGGCACTACTATTAAAACATAGAACAAACAACTCAGGTGTCCACTTTACTACTTAATATGACACTACTATTAAAACATAGAACAAACAACTCTGTTGTCCACTTTACTCCTTAATATGACACTACTATTAAAACATAGAACAAACAACTCCGTTGTCCACTTTACTCCTTAATATGACACTACTATTAAAACATAGAACAAACAACTCAGGTGTCCACTTTACACCTTAATATGACACTACTATTAAAACATAGAACAAACAACTCAGGTGTCCACTTTACTCCTTAATATGACACTACTATTAAAACATAGAACAAACAACTCATGTGTCCACTTTACTCCTTAATATGACACTACTATTAAAACATAGAACAAACAACTCAGGTGTCCACTTTACTCCTTAATATGGCACTACTATTAAAACATAGAACAAACAACTCAGGTGTCCACTTTACTCCTTAATATGGCACTACTATTAAAACATAGAACAAACAACTCAGGTGGCCACTTTACTACTTAATATGACACTACTATTAAAACATAGAACAAACAACTTAATATGGCACTACTATTAATATGACACTACTCTCTGCTCTATCCTTCCTTGTCTATAAACCAATCTGAACAAACAACTCAGATGTCCACTTTACTATTAATATGACACTACTCTCTGATCATCCTTCCTTATCTATTAACCAATCTGAACAAACAACTCAGATGTCCACTTTACTATTAATATGACACTACTCTCTGATCTGTCCTTCCTTATCTATAAACCAATCTGAACAAACAACTCAGGTGTCCACTTTATCCCTTGATATGACACTACTCTCTGATCTATCCTTCTTTATCTATAAACCAATATGTACAAACAACTCAGGTGTCCACTTTATCCCTTGATATGACACTACTCTCTGATCTATCATTCCTTATCTATAAACCAACCTGAACAAACAACTCAGGTGTCCACTTTACTATTAATATGACACTACTCTCTGATCTATCCTTCTTTATCTATAAACCAATCTGAACAAACAACTCAGGTGTCCACTTTATCCCTTGATATGACACTACTCTCTGATCTATCCTTCTTTATCTATAAACCAATCTGAACAAACAACTCAGGTGTCCACTTTACTATTAATATGACACTACTCTCTGATCTATCCTTCTTTATCTATAAACCAATATGTACAAACAACTCAGGTGTCCACTTTACCCCTTGATATGACACTACTCTCTGATCTATCCTTCCTTATCTATAAACCAATCTGAACAAACAACTCAGGTGTCCACTTTACTATTAATATGACACTACTCTCTGATCTATCCTTCCTTATCTATAAACCAATCTGAACAAACAACTCAGGTGTCCACTTTACTATTAATATGGCACTACTCTCTGATCTATCCTTCCTTATCTATAAACCAATATGTATAAACAACTCAGGTGTCCACTTTACTATTAATATGGCACTACTATTAATATGACACTACTCTCTGATCTATCCTTTCTTATCTATAAACCAATATGTACAAACAACTCAGGTGTCCACTTTATCCCTTGATATGACACTACTCTCTGATCTATCATTCCTTATCTATAAACCAATCTGAACAAACAACTCAGGAGTCCACTTTACTATTAATATGACACTACTCTCTGATCTATCCTTCTTTATCTATAAACCAATATGTACAAACAACTCAGGTGTCCACTTTACCCCTTGATATGACACTACTCTCTGATCTATCCTTCCTTATCTATAAACCAATCTGAACAAACAACTCAGGTGTCCACTTTACTATTAATATGGCACTACTATTAATATGACACTACTCTCTGATCTATCTTTCCTTATCTATAAACCAATCTGTTCTTTCAGTAAAGAAACTGAATATGAACAAGATTGTAGATCCATGGTTTCCTTCTGTTCTAAAACGATAAGTTGTTTATGTTGCTAAGCAAACACCTCCAAAATGTGCTAGCTATGACCTGTTCAACGCGGACAAATAATTAAAGGAATAACAACGTTTTCCAACCAGCCTGGTCATCCATCCACAGACCAACTTGTTCTCACCTATTATTATGGAGAATATTCATATCCCTTCCCCGAGTGGTGTGTAATTTTCTACAAGAAGTCCATCAAGATAATTTAGTTTTTATCATGGTAATGACGTAATTCATATTTTGATCGAGCTCCCTCTATGCCAAATATGTTACTTGTTTCAATTAACGAGTACAGTGATTCTACTGCCATTCATCATTTCGTTTGATGCTGTTTGATATAACTCCACTCGTATTTGACGACCTTGTTTATTCAGAACCACAGGCCTAACACGATTCTTCCTTGATGACTTTATCAGTTTCACCGCTAATTTTGACGCATTCCATTGGTAAGCTAGATGTTTGGTTTAAAACATTTGTCATTCGCTATGAGGATTATCACACGTTTCATCTGATCCTGTCTATCTTTTGTTTTCTCTGAAGTTCTGAGCACATAACCTATCGCATGATAATCTAACACTACACTTACAGAAATTGTAGTGTTTTGATTTTCTCCATTCACCTACCTATGTACCACAATACTGGCAATGATCCGAAGGAGTTTCTTATCTTATTGGCAAATAATGACTGTAGAAAGCACGCGATGAGCATCGTGCAATTGTTGGTTAGTACGTGAGAGATACAACACGATCTCGGCACGCGATATCCACCAAGAGAGTACAGTAATTACATATTTCGTGTATCTTTAAGCACGTGGCGATCACCATAGTGTAACAGACTACAGTCATGACCATATCTGGGAGTAATAAAAACGTATGTCAGAAAAACATGTAGTTAAAACATGGAACACAAGAGCTGTATCTACTGGTGTGTAGTTAAAACATGGAACACAAGAGCTATATCTACTGGTGTGTAGTTAAAACATGGAACACTAGAACTGTGTCTATTGGTGTGTGAGATTAAACAGTAGCTACATGACACCTAAGAAGATCAGTTAATAGATATATATATTTTAATAGATATGTATGATGTATATATTTGTTGGCTTTAGCCGGAGTTTACCTATATGGTATTGTACCCTAAGGATTCATAGTTCACGTCCTGTTTTCACAAAACCTCGTTTCGCACTCTAGTTCCGTGAGTGTGTTATAAGAGTGGTAATCAAATCCAGTTATTCAGCATGGCAAGAGTAACCTTAGGGTTGGCGGTGGGTGCTGTTAACTAGCTGGGTTCTCTCTGGTCTTTCAGCTCCAAATTAGGGACGGCTAGGCGCATACAGCCGTTGTTTAGCTTTGCATGAAAATCCTGAACATATCTAGGAAGGTTTAGGGTTATTTACTGGTGTTTTTCATACTGTAACAAAAACCTCCATTATGGATTGTCTGGTTCTATTGAACCCCGAATATTAGCGAATCCGTAAACTTACCGCTGAAACGCAAATGGACTTTTCCGTCAATATACATATAACGCCTCCACGGCTGACGTTCTCAGACTACGAGTCTCGCGCCATATCCACCTGGCCATGTGAACCTCTTCCACAAAATAGTTACAAATTTGAAATCCGATACAATTGTTCAAAAGCCGCACAGTGTGCCCAGTTGTTTGCATGAGCTGTTAGTTCTTCAAGAGTCCGTGAAATATATGTCACTATATTTAACATGTAGGGATGGGCCAGGAAAAAATGGCTGACGGATATTACGTACTGCTCATCCAGATCTCAAATCTTTCTAGCACTTTAAGAGACCTTTACATAATTTAGGCTTCTAGAAGCTACTACGACCTACAGTTTAACCAAAAGCCGTTGCTGAGGCAGAGTGGCGTAAATAACACGTACTCAGCTGAGGTACAGAACTAGCGAGCGGCGTAACGGACACGTGCTCAGTCGAGGTACAGAACTAGCGAGCGGCGTAACGAACTCGTGCTCAGTCGAGGTACAGAACTAGCGAGCGGCGTAACGGACATGTGCTCAATTGAGGTACAGAATCAGCGAGCGGCGTAACGGACACGTGCTCAATTGAGGTACAGAATCAGCGAGCGGCGTAACGGACACGTACTCAGCTGAGGTACAGAACTAGCGAGCGACGTAACGGACTCGTGCTCAATTGAGGTACAGAATCAGCGAGCGGCGTAACGGACATGTGCTCAATTGAGGTACAGAACTAGCGAGTGGCGCAACGGACACGTGCTCAATTGAGTATCTGATTCTGACGTCACAGGGGCCAGCTGACCAATACTTGAAGTCGTTATGATGAGTTACACACCAGAATATTACAGAAACAGTGTAATATTTCACTAACTTCCACACATTACGTCCATCAACACAACTTATCAGGCCACGTTAACACTAGTTTCTTTAGAGCGGCTGTCATCGGTTATAAAATATTGTTTAAAACAACCAGAGAGGGAAATCAAGTAGTACAAGATAAAATGTGAGGATTATATAAGATTGGTGTAGGGGTTAATGCACGGAACCATACAGAAATCCTCACATAAGTAGCCACTGAGACAAAGTTACAAGCTTATGGCTAATACATTATTAGCCATTGTAATACTTTAGAGCATTATTAAGTTGAAATTCTTTCATCCAAACCCGAATTCATAGAAATAAAAGAAATTCAACATTTATCAAAAATTATTCTTGAAAAGATTTGGCTACTCACTTAAGTAGGATTTTCGTTTGTCTATTCCACCTTACTTTGTTTCTGTACTATTTAGCATTGCCATAATTAAATTATACTTATTTATTTCAACACTTTCATCTTTCCATGTACATATGTATCTATCTATATGTGTGTGTATATATTATCTAAAGAAATTTACGTAAGCTTGTATTTTTATTTACATGATTTTTTAAAATACGTCTAAATTGATTACGTAATATAAAAACTGGTGATTGTTAAACACCAATGTGTTTAACCACACAATGTGCTCTGCCCATCACGGGTATCGAAACTAGAATTTTAGCGTCTATACCTGCAGAACAGATGTACATTCCTTTATAGTGAACCATAAAAAGAAAGCTGTGTTAGAAAAATTAAGGCGACATCTGGCGAACAGAAAATCAGTATGATAATAAACAGCTTACAAGAACAGCGACATAACAGACCTTTGGAATACTGTTTGAAACACTAAAAATAAACAATATTAATTTCGTAATAACTATTCTGAAGAAGTTAGATTTGATAAGTGATTTAGTTTAAAATGTTTAATTATGTAAGCTCTTGGCAAGATGTTATTCATTATTCAGAAGTACAATTTAATAAATGGAAGTTGCCTGTTGAGGTGAGAGGGCCATCACAGACAAGAAACTTATTGTCCTCACTCAAAGTTAGGGTTAATGATGATAAAAAAGTTAATTCATCAGAAGTAATTACTAAGATAATTAGATAAAATATAAACAGAAAAATTAATTATATATATATATTTATAAACATATATCAATTTCATCAGAAGTAATTACTAAGATAATTAGATAAAATATAAACAGAAAAATTAATTATATATATACACACATATACCTATAAAGATATGTCTATGCATTTGAACAAACGACAACAACATAACCGCATACCTCTTTTAAAATCATTCTGTAAATGTATGTTTTTTGTGTGTTTTTTTAATGAAACGACATGGCTCAAACTTTGTGGAGAATTGAGTAATGAGTTGGATTAAGCCCAACCCACGTCCGAACCATAAGCCAATCAGAAAGGAGCGAGTTATTATACTTCGGTCAATCGCTTAATAATTAACTAAAGATGGCGTTCATCAAGGACTCGCTCTATGTAATTACAAACGTTCAACCAACGAAACGATAAGTGGAAATTCTGTAGTGTTAAGTATAGATCGAAAACATTTGCTAGTGTCCAGTCACTCAAGAGTAGGACGAAAAACATGTGGCCATTCTACAGCCAAGTGTTGTACGAAAAACAATTTGCGAGAACCTGCGTGAACCAAGTATAGGACAGCGCTCTTTACCAAACTGTTGTATAAAAAGTTCTCAAATAGATGACTCTGAAGTGCGTCACGTGACAGTCCTTCTTTCATTCATACGTTCATTATTGTCAGGGGTACGTAGGTAGATCTTCAGTGCCTGCCAAGACCAAGCCTAAACGTTAAGTCAAACAGCACGCGCCCATTCTTTGACCAAAAGGGTCCTTTCACTAAGAGCTTAACGTAAGATACGTAACGAACGACACCTGGTGGTTGTTCCCCTTGAACTTCGACAGTAGCACGCCTTTAAGATGGTGTTTTTATAGAGGAACGTATTATGACGTTTTAAACAAACACAGACAAGTCACTTCTTGATATGCGACAAACATAAGAAAGAAAAACACCGACATGCCCTTTAATTTGTAAGACTTTTAAATATTGTTATTACACGATGATAACGAAGTATCATTTAAACCAGCGTACAGGACAGTTGGTAAATATGCAACATTTGAAAGAAAACAACACACAGAAATGTTACCAGAAGACAAAATACGTTAATGAATCTTTAGGAGCCGTTCTAAGTGATACGCCCAGCAATAGAAATTATTCAAGTAACATGAATTTGTAATGTAACGAACCATATGTTTCTCCTTATTACAGATTATTTTCCCAACTTAATAGTTCAACATAATTCACTGTCGCCATGTTTGATTAGTGACAAGCTTTGTTTGAATTCCAGCCCGAGCTCTGTGTTGTCTGTATATCGCCATGTTTGATTATTAACACAGTTTAGTTGACATCTATCCTGAGTTCTGTGTTATCAGACATCCAGCCTCGATTCTGTGTTATCCGACATCTAGCCTGGGTTTTCTGTTGTCTGACATCTGGTTTTACTAGTCGGTGTGTAATGTTTCATGTTTTAATCAAATGATGTGTAATGTTTCATGTTTTATTAAATGATGTGTAATGTTTCATAGTTTAATTAGATGATGTGGAATGTTTCATGTTTTAATTAGTCAGTGTGTAATGTTTCATGTTTTAATCAGATGATGTGTAATGTTTCATGTTTTAATTAGTCGGTGTGTAATGTTTCATGTATTAATCAGATGATGTGTAATGTTTCATGGTTTAATTAGATGATGTGGAATGTTTCATGTTTTAATTAGATGATGTCGAATGTTTCATGTTTTAATTAGTCAGAGGGTAATGTTTCATGTTTTAATCAGATGATGTGTAATGTTTCATGTTTTAATCAGATGATGTGTAATGTTTCATGTTTTATTAAATGATGTGTAATGTTTCATGGTTTAATTAGATGATGTGTAATGTTTCATGTTTTAATCAGATGATGTGTAATGTTTCATGTTTTATTAAATGATGTGTAATGTTTCATGGTTTAATTAGATGATGTGGAATGTTTCATGTTTTAATTAGTCAGTGTGTAATGTTTCATGTTTTAATCAGATGATGTGTAATGTTTCATGTTTTAATTAGTCGGTGTGTAATGTTTCATGTATTAATCAGATGATGTGTAATGTTTCATGGTTTAATTAGATGATGTGGAATGTTTCATGTTTTAATTAGATGATGTCGAATGTTTCATGTTTTAATTAGTCAGTGTGTAATGTTTCATGTTTTAATCAGATGATGTGTAATGTTTCATGTTTTAATTAGATGATGTGGAATGTTTCATGTTTTAATCAGATGATGTGTAATGTTTCATGTTTTATTAAATGATGTGTAATGTTTCATGGTTTAATTAGATGATGTGGAATGTTTCATGTTTTAATTAGTCAGTGTGTAATGTTTCATGTTTTAATCAGATGATGTGTAATGTTTCATGTTTTATTAAATGATGTGTAATGTTTCATGGTTTAATTAGTCAGTGTGTAATGTTTCATGTTTTAATCAGATGATGTGTAATGTTTCATGTTTTAATTAGTCGGTGTGTAATGTTTCATGTATTAATCAGATGATGTGTAATGTTTCATGTTCTATTAAATGATGTGGAATGTTTCATGGTTTTACTCTCATTTCATGAACAAAATACCTGAATTACTCAACATGGTGAATACTGGTTTTAATTTGCTATATGTGATGTAGTTTGTCTATTTAACACTTTATACACAGGTTATGTGGTATAATTTATGTATTAATCACTTTATACACACAGTTTCTGGTGTAATTTATCCACCAGTTACTTTATACACACAGGATAGTGTAATTTATCCACCAGTTACTTTATACACACATGATAGTGTAATTTATCCACCAGTTACTTTATACACACAGTTTCTGGTGTAATTTATCCACCAGTTACTTTATACACACAGGATAGTGTAATTTACCCACCAGTTGCTTTATACACACAGGATAGAGTAATTTATCAACCAGTTACTTTATACACACAGGATAGTGTAATTTATCCACCAGTTACTTTATACACACAGGATAGTGTAATTTATCCACCAGTTACTTTATACACACAGAATAGTGTAATTTATCCACCAGTTACTTTATACACACAGGATAGTGTAATTTATCCACCAGTTACTTTATACACACAGGATAGTGTAATTTATCCACCAGTTACTTTATACACACAGGATAGTGTAATTTATCCACCAGTTACTTTATACACACAGGATAGTGTAATTTATCCACTAGTTACTTTATACACACAGTTTATGGTGTAATTTATCCACCAGTTACTTTATACACACAGGATAGTGTAATTTATCCACTAGTTACTTTATACACACAGGATAGTGTAATTTATCCACCAGTTACTTTATACACACAGGATAGTGTAATTTATCCACCAGTTACTTTATACACACAGGATAGTGTAATTTATCCACCAGTTACTTTATACACACAGGATAGTGTAATTTATCCACTAGTTACTTTATACACACAGTTTATGGTGTAATTTATCCACCAGTTACTTTATACACACAGGATAGTGTAATTTATCCACCAGTTACTTTATGCACACAGGGTAATGTAATTTATCCACCAGTTACTTTATACACAGAGGATAGTGTAATTTATCCACCAGTTACTTTATACACACAGAATAGTGTAATTTATCCACTAGTTACTTTATACACACAGAATAGTGTAATTTATCCACCAGTTACTTTATACACACATGACAGTGTAATTTATCCACCAGTTACTTTATACACACATGATAGTGTAATTTATCCACCAGTTACTTTATACACACAGGATAGTGTAATTTATCTACCAGTTACTTTATACACACAGGATAGTGTAATTTATCCACCAGTTACTTTATGCACACAGGGTAATGTAATTTATCCACCAGTTACTTTATACACAGAGGATAGTGTAATTTATCCACCAGTTACTTTATACACACATGACAGTGTAATTTATCCACCAGTTACTTTATACACACATGATAGTGTAATTTATCCACCAGTTACTTTATACACACATGATAGTGTAATTTATCCACCAGTTACTTTATACACACAGGATAGTGTAATTTATCCACCAGTTACTTTATACACAGAGGATAGTGTAATTTATCCACCAGTTACTTTATACACACAGGATAGTGTAATTTATCCACCAGTTACTTTATACACACATGATAGTGTAATTTATCCACCAGTTACTTTATACACACAGGATAGTGTAATTTATCCACCAGTTACTTTATACACACAGGATAGTGTAATTTATCCACCAGTTACTTTATACACACAGGATAGTGTAATTTATCCACCAGTTACTTTATACACACAGGATAGTGTAATTTATCCACTAGTTACTTTATACACACAGTTTCTGGTGTAATTTATCCACCAGTTACTTTATACACACAGAATAGTGTAATTTATCCACTAGTTACTTTATACACACAGGATAGTGTAATTTATCCACCACTTACTTTATACACACAGGATAGTGTAATTTATCCACCAGTTACTTTATACACACAGGATAGTGTAATTTATCCACCAGTTACTTTATACACACAGGATAGTGTAATTTATCCACCAGTTACTTTATACACACAGGATAGTGTAATTTATCCACTAGTTACTTTATACACACAGGATAGTGTAATTTATCCACCAGTTAGTTTATACACACAGTCTCTGGTGTAATTTATCCACCAGTTACTTTATATACA
The DNA here is from genome assembly GCF_004210375.1 of Tachypleus tridentatus. Lineage (NCBI taxonomy): Eukaryota > Metazoa > Arthropoda > Merostomata > Xiphosura > Limulidae > Tachypleus > Tachypleus tridentatus. The sequence goes on from NC_134827.1 coordinate 113,805,188, forward strand.
CAGGATAGTGTAATTTATCCACCAGTTACTTTATACACACAGGATAGTGTAATTTATCCACCAGTTACTTTATACACACAGGATAGTGTAATTTATCCACCAGTTACTTTATACACACAGGATAGTGTAATTTATCCACCAGTTAGTTTATACACACAGGATAGTGTAATTTATCCACCAGTTACTTTATACACACAGGATAGTGTAATTTATCCACCAGTTACTTTATACACACAGGATAGTGTAATTTATCCACCAGTTACTTTATACACACAGGATAGTGTAATTTATCCACCAGTTACTTTATACACACAGGGTAGTGTAATTTATCCACCAGTTACTTTATACACATAGGATAGTGTAATTTATCCACCAGTTACTTTATACACACAGGATAGTGTAATTTATCCACCAGTTACTTTATACACACAGGATAGTGTAATTTATCCACCAGTTACTTTATATACACAGGATAGTGTAATTTATCCACCAGTTACTTTATACACACAGGGTAGTGTAATTTATCCACCAGTTACTTTATACACATAGGATAGTGTAATTTATCCACCAGTTACTTTATACACACAGGATAGTGTAATTTATCCACCAGTTATTTTATACACACAGGATAGTGTAATTTATCCACCAGTTACTTTATACACACAGAATAGTGTAATTTATCCACCAATTACTTTATACACACAGGATAGTGTAATTTATCCACCAGTTACTTTATACACACAGGATTGTGTAATTTATCCACCAGTTACTTTATACACACAGGATAGTGTAATTTATCCACCAGTTACTTTATGCACACAGGGTAGTGTAATTTATCCATCAGTTACTTTATGCACACAGGGTAGTGTAATTTATCCATCAGTTACTTTATGCACACAGGGTAGTGTAATTTATCCATCAGTTACTCTACATCCAAGTCTCTTGACGACCATTGACCCATCATTTATATCAGTAAAGTAATCTAAACAAGTAGATCTGTTGATTAGTTCACAATGTACAACACGCTCGTCTTTACCCTATGATGCCGACCAATCGAGCAGGAACATAGTCATAGGCCTCCTGAGCACGCGCCATCAAGACATCATCTACCATGGAAGAGGACCGCAGCAGGTCAGGCCATGAGATTCGGGACACTAAGGACCATATTAGCTAAAGATAATGATCTCATAGGGTTGGGATGGCCGTATAATGAGCCGATATTGGCCCAAACCATGTTCTTTGAGGAGAAAATCCGAATAGAATGGAATAAAACATCTATACGAAGTACTTTCTACTGTGGTAACATAGTAAGTTCGGATGCGTTACAAGAAGAAATTCTAGAACACGTGAAAAATCAGAGTGAACCTCGAGAACAAATATTAAAGTCCTGTACGGACGTAAAGCGATGAAAACAGCTAAACTTGAGTACACACATGAAAGTCCTGTAGTAACGAGAAGCGATAAAAACAGATAAACTTGAGTACAAACATCAAAATCCTGTAGTGACATGAAACAATAAAAACAGCCGAATTTGAGTACAAACGTTAAAGTCCTGTAGTGACGTGAAACAATAAAAACAGCTAAATAAGGTATCGAACATTTTCGGTAAATTACAGGAATTTCTAAGTTTAATTTATTCGATTTGTGAATTATAGATAGGTTTGGTGACGTAAGACTGAAAGGTTTGTCCAAAAGGTTCAGATAACAGAGATACAAAATGAGAAAGAAAACGAAACCAGTGTTTCTGTTTTGTTGAATTTCTCACAAAAGTGCTAAAGGGCTACCTTCCCTAATTTAGAAGTGATAGACTAGAAATAAAACAATTATTCAATACTCACCCACCGATAAATCTTTAGTTACTCTTAACCAACAAATACGGAGATTTATTGCCACATTGTAACACTGACACGTTAGTATGCGACAGGATTCTAACCTGTAGTTAGCAGACTACTATTTACATCTCTAATTGCCAGGCCATACATGGTCTGGAGGGCCATACACCAAAGTACCACGTGTAGTGAACGTATGGCTTGAATGTAGAGTTTTTTAACGCTCTGTACGACAAATAAATGGTTATGAAGGAAGTTAACACACACGGAACTTCCTACTCTCATTATTTAAACAACACAGCTTTCAGACAAACATTATGTTTTTGTTTAATTACAATAATCAGCAATGCATGATATTTGTATAAATTATCAGTGTTAAAACTAACTCACCAATAAGAGATAAGTTTAATGCTTTACCATAACAAATTGTTAATTTGTGAAAAATATTCTACATTTTTCTACATGTTCTCACGATAACAATAAGAGCTGTTAAACAATTGAACCAATTTATCTTAATTAACATATCTGTACTCTCGGTTTGTTATACCGTTCTTACTTAAAGAGAATGTCTTTTTTCTTGTGATTTTCTTTCCATTACAACAGTTCTCATCTAACTTTATAACAAAATAAAATTAATAAATATCCATAATTAGATTATAAGGTCCCATTGTTTTTAATTAATATCCGACTCCTGTTTCAATTACCCAACGTAATGTAATAAGCATAGTCAAGTTTTACCTTAATTATTATTAGCCGATACATAAAACACTTGGATCACGTTTCTTCTGGTTAACCACGCCCACCTACCACGTGCAAAGCTGTTGACGAATCAACAAAGATGCGTTGTATTAAAACGTTTTCACGTTGATTAAATTAAACAACACACTTAACCTTCGTAAAAAATTTGTTTGTTAAGCTGGAGTTTGCTTTTTTGTTTTTTAATATACTTGGGTTTCATCAGTCCGATATAAAATATCAATCATTTTTAATTAGTTTTTTTACGGGAAATCTATCGTGTTTTTATTAAGTATTTGTGATGCCCCGCCCCGTTTCAGTTTCTATAATATAAGAACGTTTTCAGGTTCTAAGACTATTGTATGAAACCCAGTGAAAATTTATAGGTTATAAGACTATTATATCATAGCCATTGAACATTTTCAGATTCCAGACTACCAAACAACATTTACAACTGTTCCCAAGTCAACCTGAAAATATTTTCAGATTCCAGACTACCAAACAACATTTACAACAGTTCCCAAGTCAACCTGAGAATATTTTCAGATTCCAGACTACCAAACAACATTTACAACAGTTCCCAAGTCAACCTGAGAATATTTTCAGATTCCACACTACCAAACAACATTTACAACAGTTCCCAAGTCAACCTGAGAATATTTTCAGATTCCACACTACCAAACAACATTTACAACAGTTCCCAAGTCAACCTGAGAATATTTTCAGATTCTAGACTATCAAAGAACATTTACAACAGTTCCCAAGTCAATCTGAGAATATTTTCAGACTATCAAACAATATTTACGATAGTTCCCAAGTCTACCTGTGAACATTTGCAGATTCTAAAATATCAAACAACATTTAAAATAGTTCCAAAGTCTACATGAAAACATTTCAGGTTCTAGGCTAACACATGACATCCGTTCACGGTTTCGACCCGCATCACCGAATATGTTTGCCGTGAAGACGTTAATCGTTACGGCTATCCTGCTATTCGGTTTCTGCAAACTACGAGTTGGCGGTGAGTGGTGTTTACTAGTCCTCTTCCCTCTGGTGTTTCACTTATAAATTAGGAACGGCTAGCGCAAATAGTCCTCAAGTAGTTTTGTGCAAAACCCAAGCAAACAAGCATACAGCATCTACATTTGTTCAAATGTCTGTAAAAAGCAACCGTTTTCAGGTTCTAGGACTAATGCAGAACACGTATTTTAGTATCAAAGCCAACCAGAGAACGTTTCCAAATGCTAGGATTAACACATAACGTTTATATTCGTTCCATAGTCGATCAAAAATGTTTCCAGATGCTAAGATTAACGCATAACGTTTATGCAGAATGTGAGGTTCTAGGATTAACATATGATAAGTATGCTAGTTTCAAAGTCCCAAAATATTTTCAAAAGGTCAATATCACACAATATGCTTACACTAAAATTCTGATTTCTCAACATGTCACAAGTTAGCTTCGCCACTATTAAAAACATTTTATGCTGTGCATATACTAATAATCAAACTGTAATAGAACTCTTGCTTATATGATACTTGAAAAACGTTTTATTAGGTGATAAGTAACCCCAACTTCGAGAAATTTTCATTCTGATTGAATGTAGATTTGCAACTGAAGTCACGATTTTTCTCGTTTCGCCTCCCTCCCCCGTCACGGAGAACTTTACTTTTCTTCACTCTTAGGGTTCAGATATGATGTCGTGAATATGTAACACTCGGACCTGATGTACTAGCGCCATCTATATAAATACAGTAAAACCTGTCTAAGGCGGAATCGCACGGGACCAAGTAAAATTTCCGGCTTAGAGACAGTGAACACGCATTTCCTTAATTATATATAATTTTTGAGCGGAACGTTATACTTGCTTGACTCAAGGGAAGTAAGATGTTTGTGAATATAGTTATTATACTGTTTATGTTATATTATTAGAATAAGAACAAAATCAGACATTCAAAATATACATAAGTACACAAAATCTTAAATTTATTTGAAGAAAATGTCCAATTTCAACAGTTTAGTTTTCTAATGGACTTTCTCATGTGGTTAAAATAGAACACCAATTCTACGGACTTTCAAGAAGTTCATTTTTCACTTCATTTTTGCATACAATTTAGTAGAATTAATACAACTTAACACTGGCGATGAAGTATGAATTTCTATTTCCTCACTATCTTTTCCATTTTGTTCATCTTCTGAATCTCTCATACTGTTACTATCTTGAGATTCTATTACAGATTATAAATCAGTTTCTGTTAAAACATTCCTTTCAACGTTCACAAAACTTTCCACATTCACAGAATCATCTACATCAATCAGAGTTTGGATTTCACTAGAAGCGTCATAACAAACAACTTCTCCACAATCTCCGCCATTATCAAGAATAAATCCGCAGTTTTGAAAGCACTTAATTACGCATTCATCTTTTACGCATTTGATTGAATGACTTCAAAATGCAATTGCATCTAACAAGTCAGTTTTCATGGTTATTTCAGATGTTCTCTTACAGTTGTCCATGTTTGCAATATGCTGAAGCATCAGTTTTCTGTATTTTAATTATATACACTGTATAATTCCATTATCTAGTTGCTGTAGAACTGATGTTGTACATGGAGGTAGAAAGACTAAATAAACATTTGAATGTTGAACTTTTGGGTCACAAGTAGCATTATCTAGGAAAAGTAGAATATTCATATTTTCTTGTTCTATTCTTATGTTTAATTTAGCTGCAAAAATAATGAGGGTAGAAAAAAGAACATAATATATTTAACCACTACTTACTGTAACAAAATGTCCGAGAATTTATCAATATTAAAAAAAATGATTAATTAAACAATAATTTATCAATATTCAAAGAAATTATTAAATAAGAAATTAATATTTTATCAAAAACATATTTTCCGCCTTACTCAGGTTCTAAACTTAATAGATGAAGTTGGTGAAAGATAGCTTTCCGTCCTCGTTTCGCAGGTTCTGACATATAGAGGGCTTTTTATAAAAGAAATCTTAAATTTAGATAATGCTGCGAAATTTGGACATTTTCGATTGTACATGTTTCCGCCCTATGCAGTTTCCGGGTTAGACAGGTTTTACTGTATAGTAGTAGTTTGTAAATACTTCGCAGGTTGTGGATGGATCTGTAACAAGGTTCCTTTGGTCCATGGGGAAATACACACAATTTTTCAATTTTGCATACTGTGTTTTTTATGAGTGTTTTTCCGAGTTTGTTTTTTTAAACCATTATTTCGACCCAGTTGATATATCTTCACTATGATGGTTTGTTCAGTCCATACAAAATTGTGGTTCATATTTAATGTTTTGCAGTTTCTATGATCGTGTTCGCTGTGTTTTATTTTTCTTCCAATTACATATAAAAGAAGCAACCTTATGTGGTAAATAACCTTTCATTAATTATGAATTTACTTATATAACTTCCGCCCAGAGAACAGGAACTTCAGCTAGTTTAGTGATAAACTTTTACTTTGCAGCGCTGTATAAGTTATATGAAAATATGCAGTTTTAATTTTTTTAATATATATAATTATTAACCACTTCCTATCGTTTTAAAATTTATAACTATGCATTTACGTGTCCAACAAATTTCTAGTACGTGGCCCTTAGTCTTAGCTACCTATCACTTAACCCTAACGTCACCAGCACGAAGCTCAAGTTACATTGTGCCGTTACTTTCTATAATCTAAGTTGAGAGAGACTCTTACCTGCCATTTTAATTTAAACTTTTCACAGCCATTTTCGGTAGTTTTTCAAAGTCTCATCTATAAACGACTGATATTGTAATTGTTACATATTCAGTTAAGAGTACAAATTGTCATTTTCTAAAACTATTAGATTCCAAAACATAAAACTCTATCTGAAACTAGAAGCCTTACTATCTCTCCTAGCATCTATCGATCTAGATTTTAAATTTCCAACGATCCGAGTCCTCAAGGTACGAAAAGCCTTCCTTTAAAAGGTCAGCTGATCTTTAACACTAATTAAAGCACACCGTGAACAAGCCCGAAACAAAAGAATTCTTGGACTTTGACGAACCACACACATTCACATTTATGTTTAATGATTATGAATGTAAAAATGTCAAAATACCATCGGCAGTTAGGACCGTGGTTTGTAACGGAGACGATCAGTTCCTACCACCTTTCCCAATCATCCTGTTTGCTGCTAATTTGTTAAACTCAGGGTTTTTCTGTCATTGTCTACCCCTACAAAATATATCATTCAAGCAGTTTCCACGATACCTAACAATACAAAAAACTGAATAACCCGAAAGTTTGGGCTAGTTATGTGTTTCTGCTTCAAAAGTGAATTTGAAACGAAAACTATTTTCATAGTTAATACAAATAAACATTGGACCAAGCTCAGTTGACGCTAAACCTAACGGCTTATAAGTAAGTTGCTGACTTAGACTTACCATACGTACCGGTGAGCTACACTGAAGTCTTCCGAACAATTGTCCTAATTCCTCTTGTTATTTATCGCACTTAATCGGAAGTAGCATTTCATGTTTTCTGTCTTCTGATTCGAATGTATTCGAGTTTAACGATGTATTCTGCATGCTACACCTCTTGTCTTTATAAATCTTAACCGTATAACGTATAAATACCAGTTGTCACATAGACGTAATGTCGGTATGTTTATAAGCAAGTGCACGCGGGCCGTCTTCAAAAATATTGTGTGACTATACAGAAAATTACATTTTTCAAATAACTGTAAAAGAAATTTCACCAAAGACGCACTGAAAATCATGTTTCATCCGGGAATATCTAGTCATGGTACAAGATATACGAAACTACTTCCACTGTTAACATAAATGATTTTTCTAGCAAACTAGCATTACTTGTGTCTTTATAGAGTAAAAATATAATATATAATGACGGTCAATCCCACTATTCGTTTTAGCCCAAGAGTTGGCGGTGGGTGGTGATGACTAGCTGCCTTCCCTCTAGTCTTACACTGCTAAATTAGAACGGCACAGATAGCCTCTAGTAGCTTTGTCAACGAACAAAACAGTCTTTATAGAGAAAATATAATATTAATGATTTTAAGAATACATTCCAAGAATCAACGAACATAACCAGACTACATGATACCTGCAGTAGCTGCGTTATGAGACGAGATAATGTTCTGACTGAAATTAGCGAAATGTTTTTGAACACTTTGTACGGCGTCCAATCTGTTCTAAACGTATAACCTTCACTGTACTTCTGTAGAAATTCGCTTATCCCAGACATAATCATTTTAAATATGGAGTTTTATAAATAATCACCTTGCACTGTTGTTAATGTAATCCAACTTATCAGTTTGACATACACTTGACATTCTAGTCTTATAATTCTTGAAACGAAACTATTTTATCCAAGAAACAAAGAAAAAAATGTTTGGGAAAAAAAATTCAATCTTCAGGAATGTAAATAAAATATATTTTCCCCTTTACGAGAATGTTGCGTAAAATGAATAAGAAAACGTTGCCAAAAGTATAGTATTAATGCTAATGGATAGAAATTTGCAACTTAAAACATAATGTGATCATTTGGCATCATTCTAACTCAACATCGGTAAAATTAAAAAGAAATTATTAAATTTAAAATATAAGATTAGTTTGATATATATAATTATCTTATGAAGTTTTAAAAGAAATATAACTTGTCCTTCGTCATAGGTAAGCAAACTTACCAAACAATTATGTGAAAGGTCTTTAGAAATTTCTTATTTTTAATTTTGATTTTTAAAGCTTACGCTTCAAATTAAACACTCACAATTATTCATCTTATTACCATGACATGGTAGCCCTAAAATACTGTGACATTATCGTTCGGATTTGTTCTTATTATTTTCATGACATTTATGAAAATTATGTTTTGTTAATCGTTGTTTTATTTTAGCACAGAGATATCCTTAAATAGCTAAATCACTTACGTCATTCGTTACCTTAAAACCTGCGCCTGACATTTTCTCACCCAACATGTGTTATGTAGTTACAATCAACCACAAACCTTATCTACCACTGAAAAGGAAAAAAAATATGTTTTTTATTGTTGTAGTTAAACTACTTGTCCAACTAACAGATTTAATTATCATTCACGTTTGAAAAATTACGTATAAACGTGGAATATATAGCCACTAGATGGCAGCACAAACACGCGCCTCTCACCTGCCGTAAATTTTACTTTAAAACTTTTTTTTGTGTGAAGGAAAATAATTAAATTATGGCAATACATGATATAGAATTGTTTTAAATTTAAAGCTATTAAGCTGGTGCACAGAATTGTAATTTACATTAACTATCGTCTGTACAAAATAAAGATTTATATCTTTCTATAGGCTTCATTAACTATATATTTAGATGTTGTAACGTTCAGTCTTGCCACATTTCATATATCCTTTTACCCTTTACAGTAACTGACCCAAATTATTTTCAGAGCACATGATTTAGGAGTGGATAGTGTACCTGTTGATGTATTTGTATTTCAGTACTGTATAAAACTGACAAGAAATGTAATTTAATGTTGATACAATTGTTATCTTTATAAATAATACACTTGTCTGACCGAAAATTTTCTCACATCACCAGAAAGGCATTCGTCCGAGGAATCCGGACTGCACATTGACTGTTCCGTTCATAATCACCATATCTTGTTTTCATTCTGTCAAACGTTTTAATGCAACGATGCATTAATAGCACACAATGGCATAATATTGTTTTGATCACATGAAGAATGGCTTGATGTTTTAAGTGTAATTACATGCAGGTTAAATGTTATATTAAATCAACATTACATTACATGTAATTACACTTAAAAATGAACATTACACTAAATACAATTTCTAGATTTTTGTTGTTGTCTTTTTTAGGTATAGAATACGCACGCGCAGTTTGTTCAAACCTACATCCTAGCCAGCCAGTGAACACGCATTCAGACACATTTATTTTACTTTGCAATAATTTAACTTTGGTTGGTTTAATAAACTGCTTTAAAACCTTTTTTGCTTTCCTACGGGTTTTATTCTTTGCTTTTGAAAGTTTTTGTTTTAGTGCGTAAAACTTATACACTGACCTCTCATAACTGTTTAATACTCTGATCACTGTTTTATTACGTGTAATTTTAATGAATAGAATTGCGTTTACGCGAGTTTCTCTGCCTACTTAAACTGTCTACAAATTGATCAAGTTTTGTAGATCTAACACATAGCGTTTGCAGGAATACGTTGCTCAAATCTGAGTTTTGAAAATGATAAAGAAAATTTAAGCGTGGGGAATGAAAACCATTACAAATGTTGCTCTCGAGACGTTGTTAATTTTGTTTAATATTTAATTACAACAGAAGCATGCTGGGAACAAATTGCACGCTACTAATGTTATGAAGATAATTGTACGTGATAATTTCCCAAGAATGAAATGTTAAGTAATTGGAACAAATATATTATTATTTCTCAATTACACATTTTTTACATCAGAAGACATCAACGTCTTTAAATGTGTAAAAGCGAAGATTACGTGTGAACTAACACAAAGTAATTAATGTTAACAAAACACACTCAAAATTTGTTTAATAGTTTAATACACAAACTGTAGGCCTACATTGAAGGCTAAACGCAGTAGGGAAGAATTTTCCCTCAATTCTGTGTCGAATGTTAAAGCCATGTTCGAGTGTATTTGACATTACATAATGTTTAAACTTTTAAATATAGCATGAGTTACTTTGAACAAATTTGTACGTTAAAAGTAAACACTATATATAAAGCTGTTAGATAAAAGCACTTGAAAATTCTTAGAATTAAAAGTTTACACAAATTAACACCTTACAATGTTGTTTGAACAGTTGATACACGAGTTTGTTTTTCTACTGCTACTCTACAAAAACAAGTAATTTAGAAGTTTTGCATCAGGGAACTTAAGCCTAAACTAAAAACACTGGTTAAGAACGAACACAACTTACTTTTTTATAAACGTGAAATGTTTGTAACTTGTCAATTGTTATTAGCCTTAAAATTATCAACAAAGAATAAATGTTACCAGATAAGCCTAAATGACCTTGTTCACCAAGCCTTCTTGTAATCACACCGTGTTCTCTTTTTGTGTTAAACTACATAAAAATATGTTTCACCTTCCTTTCATATTTCTATTAAATATCTGATAAACGTGTTACATGCATTAAAAATAAAGTATTTGTTTAGAAAAAGTAAATGTTGGAAAAATTATTTTACTTTCAAACAAAAATTACATAACCTCGTCATCCAGACAGAAACGAAGTCCAATCTACTTCAGAAAATTAGGTATTAATTATAATTTAACTTGTAAAATAATACATTATATACAACACTGTTGCTCAATCTTTCTCGTTACCAGAAAAAAAACCGGTAAGAAAACAGTATTCTTTGAAAACCAACAAGTATTCTGTTTTTAAGGCATATTTAATTTGCTCCCATATACACATTGTATTATCAATACGCGACACAAATGTGCATTTCATACAATAAGCGCTTTCATGGAGTAAATATTTCTTAACATACCAAGAACGTACACTTTGTTGATAGACAGTTCTTGCATGTAATGGATAAATAAAAACAAGTTTAGAATTACTTAGAAATACTTTAAATGTGGTCATGACTTAAGCCTAAACTAATAAACCCAAACTAAAGATATATGATACTATTATTAAACATGGTTCATACATATTTAATAAGTCTCCAAACTGAAAATGTTCTAATACATAAGTATTATTACTCCTAAAACGTTTTTACACTACAGTGATGGAACTCAAACATGATACACAGGATGTCAACTATATTAAATGGTATATATGAAGTTTATAGTAGATTGTTTGAAAACATAAATTTTGACCTGAGTAAAACTAAGTATTTTCTCTACATAAATATTCAACACCCACTTTGAAGATTTTAATAAATTATCAACCAAAAAAGAAAGTTTATTTAAAACAAATAACAGCAATTAATAAATCTCAATCTAAACAAGAGAATCAAACATGAAAGTATTATAAAGAACTAAAACATGGTTTTTATTTTAATAACTAATTTAATCATCACTGACACCTATTGTTTTTACTTCGAAACTATTTGTAATGGCACCAAGATAAGTAATTGTAACATCAGCAAGAACAAAAACATTTAATAGATAACCACAAGAGAAGAACAGTACAATTTACACTACAGGTAGCCAGGTGTAGTACTGTACAAAAATAGAAATGGTAGCTCTCCTGAGGATACATGCTGCTTGTAACTCACTAACAAAAACTGTAAGTTCAGTGGCATAACTTTCTCTGAGATCAATGGGATACCAGCACTTATAAACCATTTTTAACACATAATAATATTTTCAAAAACTCCAGTTCAGTTACATGGCTATATAAAGAGCACAAGTTTATCTTGGTTTCCAATGCAACTTGTGTTTAATGTTAAGATACACCAAGTGTCCACCCCAGCCATACGACCACTCTTGTGAACTTTCACATATAGGATGCATACTTCTCGTATGGCACTTTAAAGAGGCTCAGTAGTTGTTATATTAGGTTCTTCTTTTCTAATTACAGGTTACTATCTAAGGCATCAACAAACTTTTCATTTGATTGAGGCTCATCTTCAGATATGTCTTCGTTGTCACTAACTGCAACTGTGGACAGTTCTGACCTCACGCACCCAGATTCTTTATCCAACATGTCTGACGTGGGAATTTGTCCCTGGCATTTTAGTGCAAGTTTGTCATAACTATTATAGTGCAAAAAAGATACAAGAATAACGGTCATGTTATCACAACCCAGTCCTCCCATCTGGCAGTCTGGTGCCAGACAACATGTCATCAGTTCTTCACATATCTAGAACAGAAACAAACACTTAGTATAACACTAAACCTTGTAGATATTAACTTATTCTCAACCAAACTCAAAACATTTTAAATAGAAAGTAAATGTTCTACAGGTTTAGAAAATGTTATGTAAATTCTCGTAACATGGTACTCGATTCTATTAATTTATTTTAGAAAATGTTAAAAGGTCATCATACATGCAATTAAAATAATTTATATTTTCAAACAGAACACAATGGTAGACTACAACTGGTAAACTCTGATACAAGATTCACAAATCACAACTGGTGAACCCTGATACAAGATTCACGGATCCCAGCTGGTGAACCCTGATACAAGATTCACGGATCCCAGCTGGTGAACCCTGATACAAGATTCACGGATCCCAGCTGGTGAACCCTGATACAAGATTCACGGATCCCAGCTGGTGAACCCTGATACAAGATTCACGGATCCCAGCTGGTGAACCCTGATACAAGATTCAGATCCCAGCTGGTGAACCCTGATACAAGATTCACGGATCCCAGCTGGTGAACCCTGATACAAGATTCACGGATCCCAGCTGGTGAACCCTGATACAAAATTCACGGATCCCAGCTGGTGAACCCTGATACAAAATTCACAGATCCCAGCTGGTGAACCCTGATACAAAATTCACAGATCACAACTGGTAAACTCTGATTGAAAGACTAGATGTGAAAGTTTTTAAGTAAAGACCTCACTAAAGGCATTTAATGTTTCAAACAGAAAGAGTTAAAATACAGAGAAGTTCCAAAAACAAAACGTGAAAATACATGATGTTTCCTGGAAACATTAGAATCAAAGGTGAACTTCTGAAATATACATAAATATTTTTAACAATTTCTGTTACATAGCTGTGTATGTATGTCTTACATGCTCAGGTTCCATCTTTTTTGCAATTCTTGTTCGCACAAATGCTACAACCTCTTCATTTGACATCACGTCCCAAATTCCATCACATGCAAGAATAATGAATTCATGGTCTGGAGTTATCTTCTTCACCACCACATCTGGATATGCTACATGAAAATGGTAAAATAGTTATTGCTCCATACACTAGATAAGTGTGGATCTTCAAGCTATCCTTACTGCATCACATGACATCTGGTACATCTCAATACAATTTAAAACATTTTAAGTAGCCTCGAATAACTATATTACATCAGGACCTTAATACACTGCTTACTTCACAAATCCTCATATTATTACATTAGATCAAGACCTTAATACACTGCCTACTTCACAAATCCTCATATTATTACAAATCCTCACTGCTTACTTCACAAATATTATTACATTAGATCAAGACCTTAATGCATACATCCTCTGCTTACTTCAGGACAAATCCTCATATTATTATATTAGATCAGGACCTTAATACACTGCCTACTTCACAAATCCTCATATTATTATATTACATCAGGACCTTAATACACTGCTTACTTCACAAATCCTCATATTGTTATATTAGATCAGGACCTTAATGCACTGCTTACTTCACAAATCCTCATTATTATATTAGATCAGGACCTTAATGCACTGCTTACTTCACAAATCCTCATATTATTACATTAGATCAGGACCTTAATGCACTGCTTACTTCACAAATCCTCATATTATTACATTAGATCAGGACCTTAATACACTGCTTACTTCACAAATCCTCATATTATTATATTAGATCAGGACCTTAATACACTGCTTACTTCACAAATCCTCATATTGTTATATTAGACAGCTTGCACTTCACAAATCCTCATATTGTTATATTAGATCAGGACCTTAATGCACTGCTTACTTCACAAATCCTCATATTATTACATTAGATCAGGACCTTAATACACTTCTGACTTCACAAATCCTCATATTATTATATTAGATCAGGACCTTAATGCACAGCTTACTTCACAAATCCTCATATTGTTATATTAGATCAGGACCTTAATGCACTGCTTACTTCACAAATCCTCATATTACATTAGATCAGGACCTTAATACACTGCTGACTTCACAAATCCTCATATTATTATATTAGATCAGGACCTTAATGCACAGCTTACTTCACAAATCCTCATATTGTTATATTAGATCAGGACCTTAATACACTGCTTACTTCACAAATCCTCAAACCAAATGAGTTTTAAAGACCACACATTGTAAGTCAGATGTGTAGTGTCAAAGATAAGATTAAAATTTATATCATGAAAGAGTTGAGCACCTTATGAAAACCATTGACTATAATTGGATCAATACAACTTCATCACGTCCATAAATTAATTGGATACTTAAGTGTAATAAGGTATTATATAAGGTAGTAGCTTGTACAACCACCTAAGTGTATTCAGGTATTAAACCTGTAGTGGTCAGTAGTAGCTTGTACAACCACCTAAGTGTATTCAGGTATTAAACCTGTAGTGGTCAGTATTAGCTTGTACAGCCACCTAAATGTATTCAGGTATTAAACCTGTAATGGTCAGTAGTTGCTTGTACAGCCACCTAAGTGTATTCAGGTATTAAACCTGTAATGGTCAGTAGTAGCTTGTACAGCCACCTAAGTGTAATTATTACATTTTCCTTTTCTTATCAGATAACAACCAGTTTTCATTCTACATATCAGCTGCTAATCTGTCGTTGACTTGAGAAGTTGTATTTTTGTCATGACTACCAACACTTATATAATAAGAGTTTATGAAACAAACTCACAGATGGCTGTAAATATAAATCAAACCATCTAACATAAAGACATACATCAGAATCTTCCAGATTGAAGAAAATTTGTAATACAGAAGATAATGAGTTAAAAACATAACTGAAATAAGTTTTAACTATAAATATGAGTGATATTACAGGATATGTAAACAGTACCAAGCAATCAGAGCTGTTTAGGTTCACATTGTTTACTTGGAGTAGGGGTTACACCTGTAAGTTATAGTTTAAGGCATACAGTTATAGAATAAAAACTTAAAGACCTTGCAAGTGTTTGAGGCCCTATAGTTCATCAAATCAACAGTTTTAATGTTACTGGTTGTAACATTATACAACTACAAGTAAGTTATGTATTTTTCACCAATGTTACAATGACAACATCAAGTGGGTGATGATACTACAGCAATGTTGGTGAAACTCAATGCTTCCACACAAATACTGATTAAACATAGTTTTATTGTTAGTTTTATCCATTTGTAACTTTTATCAGCTATAGATAGTTTGCATCAAAACCACCTAAAGACCCAGTTCAAAGCTATTACATCATCCCTTAAGAATGTGGACTCCAACATGCTGGGACAACAAGAGGATTAATCCAGCTTTAAATACAGAAACCTAAATAATCCATCATGACAGAGTAGATAGCAGAAGAAACTCGAGTGCAACCAAGATACTAAAATACAAACCACAAAAAGAAAGCTAAAATAAGCAATCTGCACGTACCTAACTAATAACATCTGACATAAAAGTAAGCTAAATGAATAAAGGTCCTAATGAAGAAAGACCACAGACAAGTAGATAGAGCAAGCCCTCCCTCCATTAAAAAGACCCAGCCTTGACGTTTCACCACTAGTGCTTCAGAAATAGTTTCTCCTGGGATAAGACGGCTAAACATTGACAGCCAAATAATTACTGGAATAAAATCTAGTTAGTATGTATGAAATATATTATCTAATTAACAATTACAGTCAGTTGACCATGAATTTACGACATTAATGTGGTTTAGATCACTGACTTCTGTCAACACTGATGGCAGATGAGAAGGACTCACCAGTGACAATCTGTTCTTCTGGAGATCTCTTACCATTCTTCTTGAAAACAAAATCTCCTAGTGCTCGTGACAAGGCCAGGTTACCTACCATAGAAACAAACTAATATAGGAGATACAAAACAGGTTACCTGTCAGAGAACACAAACTATTATAGGAGTTACAAAACAGGTACAAGAACCTGGAAAGGACAAATGTCAGTATATTTAATTTCTTCCAGTAAATTGTGTGTCTGTTTTCTTATAGCAAAGCCACATTAGACTATCTGCTGTGTCAATCAAGGAGAATCAAACCCCTTATTTTAGTGTTGTAAATCTGTAGACTTACTGCTGTCCTAGTGGAGAGCTCAAGTGAGGTCTACATGATACAGTGCAAAGATCAGTAAGTTTAATTTGTTCAAGTGAGGTCAACAATCAACGTGATACAGTGCAAAGGTCAGTACGTTTAATTTGTTCAAATGAGGTCAACAATCAACGTGATACAGTACAAAGGTCAGTAAGTTTAATTTGTTCAAGTGAGGTCAACAATCAACATGATACAATACAAAGGTCAGTAAGTTTAATTTGTTCAAGTGAGGTCAACAATCAATGTGATACAGAACAAAAGTCAGTACAGTGAACCTGATCAAGTGAGCAGGTTATTTAAAATATCACACTATACCTCCAGTCCTGTCGTTTGGTACTCAAAGTTGAAAGCCTTTAAGTAAGTATATTTCTACTAAATAACAGAGATTCTAAACAGTACATGAAACAAATTACCATTTACTCTGTTAAATTCAACCCAACCACCTGCTGCAACAATTCGTCTAGTTTCAGCTTCGTTCCCAGGTTTGTGGTCATATGACAACTGCTG
Source organism: Tachypleus tridentatus (assembly GCF_004210375.1). Lineage (NCBI taxonomy): Eukaryota > Metazoa > Arthropoda > Merostomata > Xiphosura > Limulidae > Tachypleus > Tachypleus tridentatus. The sequence continues at coordinate 113,822,218 of NC_134827.1, forward strand.
TACCTGTCCGCCAATACTAGCTACTGCTCTAGAATCTCCTACATTGCCCTGAAATCACAGCATTACACCTTGGCATTGTAGTCTTTACTTCAGCACCAAACAGATTCAAAGATATTGAAAAATGTTTGGATTTTACACATGTAACTCAGCTAGGTCTTACTAGATAAACATGAATCATGGTTTGTAAGTCGCTATATCTGTTATACAGTATAAATTTTTCTTCATCAACCTTTTCCAGTTCTTGATAAGTTTTCAAAGTACATAACATCAATGTGACAGAAACTATTAACAGTTCATATGTAAGCAAGTTTAATAAGAGACCTACACAGTAGATTCTGTTGTCCTTCAGTAAAACAACCACTGCCGTTGTTCCAGCTAGTTCATCTTTCATGCTTTCATCTGGAAAGATTAAATAATCAGTCATTACGCACACATTAGAGGACAACAGTGACATCATTATGCACACATTAGAGGACAACAGTGACATCATTATGCACACATTAGAGGACAACAGTGACATCATTATGCACACATTGGAGGACAACAGTGACATCATTACGCACACATTAGAGGACAACAGTGACATCATTACGCACACATTAGAGGACAACAGTGACATCATTACGTACACATTAGAGGACAACAGTGACATCATTACGTACATATTAGAGGACAACAGTGACCAGGAACAAAAGTTCATCTATCACTTTTAATTACAAGTAACCTGCTACCATACTTTTACAATTGTCTTACTGTGTTAAATATATTACACACTTCACAATAAGTAACATATCTTCAAGTAGGCCCACAAACATATTTTCCTAATAACTAAGTTGTGGTACTCCCTTTCAGCTAGGACCACAAACACATGTATCTAGTTGTGGTATTCCCAATCTCAGAAACACCAGTTCCTTGTTTCTTTCTGTTAATTTGTGGTATTTAAATTTATAGAACCAATGTACACTTTCCTGAACTATATTATTTTAAGGTATTCATGTAACATGTATTACTTTACAAGGTAACATGGTTAAGTTTCTTCATAATTAAATGTTCAGAAACTACGGTGTGATGAGTTTATTGTAGCTCAAACAATCAATGAAAACAGTTTCTCGATACTCGGCTCAAACTGTTTTTAACATCTATGTTCTTCAGCTCATCTGTTAAATGTATATATTCAACATAAACAACATATCACAAAACTAAAATTTAACTGAATTGACTAAAACAGTCAAGCTTAAAGACATTTATTACATTAAATCAAAATATATCTTAAACAGAAATTAAAGCATCACTGTCCAGTACTGTTTTTTTAATAATTACCATTCACTCTAGATGTGAAAATGTCCAGTAGGTCAACTTGACCTTCGTGACAATTAAAAAATAACACACGTTGACAACCTACACAATGATGACAGTTAAAACACAACTATCTTTAAGAACACTGACAGTTATTCACTATTTCACACTGTTATTTAACAGACAAAATGTCTTCTCTCTTCGATAGCTTCACTGATATTTATCTTACATCATTTTAAAAGTGTAATTCATACTAACAGAGCACAGACTTCCCAATATTTGCCTTTAAAATTCTCAAACGTATTTACGTTTTATCCGGTTAAGATATGTTATTGCACCACAAGAACCGAGTTTCACACCTATGTCCTGAGAATGAAAAATAAGGGCTTGGGTCATGTTTCTTAGAGAATGTTTAGTGTAGTTTTCTTATCTTCTAACATAACAAGTCAATATGTTAAGAGATCAGACCCCTTACTTTTTACCTGTTAGCACAGCATTAACACATCTATCTTTCTAACCCAAACACCAATAACAAATCCATCTTACCTTCTGTCATTCCAGTGTCCACTGCTAAGAATCCTTGTTTGATTGGACACATCAACACAACAGCTAGTAATAAACCTGTCTCACCTTCTAACATGTCAGCATCCACATCCAAGAATCCTTGTCTGATTGGCCACATCAACACAACCACTAGTAATAAACCTGTCTTACCTTCTAACATGTCAGCATCCACATCCAAGAATCCTTGTCTGATTGGCCACATCAACACAACCACTAGTAATAAACCTGTCTTACCTTCTAACATGTCAGCATCCACATCCAAGAATCCTTGTCTGATTGGACACATCAACACAACCACTAGTAATAAACCTGTCTCACCTTCTAACATGTCAGCATCCACATCCAAGAATCCTTGTCTGATTGGCCACATCAACACAACCACTAGTAATAAACCTGTCTCACCTTCTAACATGTCAGCATCCACATCCAAGAATCTTTGTCTGATTGGACACATCAACACAACCACTAGTAATAAACCTGTCTTTACCTTCTAACATGTCAGAATCCACTTCTAAGAATCCTTGTCTGATTGGCCACATCAACACAACCACTAGTAATAAACCTGTTTTACCTTCTAACATGTCAGCATCCACTTCTAAGAATCCTTGTGTGACTGGCCACATCAACACAACCACAAGTAATAAACTTGCCTTACCTTCTAACATGTCAGAATCCACTTCTAAGAATCCTTGTCTGATTGGCCACATCAACACAACCACTAGTAATAAACCTGCCTTACCTTCTAACATGTCAGAATCCACTTCTAAGAATCCTTGTCTGATTGCTTCCTCAATATGACCTTTTTCTTAAGAGATGAAAAGGATTTTAATGCAGAATTTACAAATACTGATTGAAATATTTGTTACTTATAGATAAATTAAAACTTGCGTAATCCTTATACACACAACACAGGTTCCTTTGAAATGGTCTAAAACTATATTTCAGTGTACCACGATTCAGTTTTCATACAGCTAACAGAATCTTATATGTAGAACAATACAGAAATTGTTCTTTTAGTAAAATATAAAACATTCAGAGCATTAACTAAACTCATGCTTAACATATATATACATATTGTGGTCAACAACAATGAAGGTCATAAGGACAGAGAAAATGTCTGAAAACCCCTGGAGAAGATGTATAGTCTTTTAACACAATGGAAAATTTTGTCTTTCTGGCCATAACTCCAATTATTTATTCAATGATAACAACTTAGATATTGTGGGGAAATGTTGTTAAACAAGTTAGTACATCAAAACAAATCTCATCAGAAACTAAAGGATCATTTGTACTTGTGTAAATTATCTTAAACATTTAAACCCATATTTGGAGACCAGTTAGTGATCTTACTGTACAAGGGATGACCAACAATCTTCTTGTGAAGATGAGTTCCTGCATACTGAGCAACCTTTGCTCCCCCGTGGCCATCATATACAGCAAAGAAAGAAGCATCGTGGTCTTCCGATAAGGACAGTAACTGTGTGTGGGCATCTTCCATATCTGTTGTTACTTAGTTACAGGAAAAACTAAATGGTAGTAATTCATAGCTAAGCCATCTTTCAGTATTCGAATATAACTTTAGAAATATTATGATGATTACATTGAATACATTAAAAACACAAACATTCCTACTGTCAACAAAATAAAAAGTTACAGAAATATTTCTATTTTAGCTTATGTTGGATCAATATTTCAAAGTTTATCTTTCTTGATACCAGATGTCTTGATTCATCTTTCAGTGTTTAAATGTGTGGTGTTTTAACCCTATTCTATGTTACTAAACCTTATTAATATCCAAACAGATATATACTCTAGAAACATTGTAGTCTATCCATTTATCACATTCTCCACATCAGGTTTTATTTTAGAAACAAAATTAAAACAGTTCTACTTGTCTTCAAGGAAGATGTCATGATGTTGCATAAGGAACAACAGAATTGAAAACATTAAACATACACAACTACAACAACTTGAATTATGTGACTTTCATACAGAATCATCAAATACTGTTGTGAGAACATATAACACCGAGATAATAAAATGTAAGCAAGAAGTTAAAGTATTTATTCAACTAATTATCAGAGACACTTTATTAAAAAAATGCTTTATCTACAATGAAAAGTCCAAAATTTATTTTTAGTGCAAGTGGAGTACATGTTAAACTAAAACGTATTTTGAATATTTTAACCTGCTGCAAAAACACATAAACAAACATTAGATTTAACAAACATACATGTCCATCAGTTTTCACATTTTTGTAGAAATCTGTGTATTGTCATTAATCAGTGATAACTTCTTTAATAATTTATCTTGGTTGAAATTCATAGTTCCTGCCATTATAAAGCAAAAGGTTACCAACTTACTTCTGAAAATCAAAATAAACATTTCTACCAACATTCACATGATAAAAATTAACAATCATGAACTGTTTTAAAAAATATAACAAATAACACATCAATAACCCATTCCCGATATTAATAACAGCTGATGTACAACCAGTCTTAGTAATTTAATATTAATGTAATAAAACCTAACGAAAGTATAAAATTAATTTACTAAAATGATCTCTTATATCTCACAAATGTGCACATAATCTCTTGTGAAGTTTACTATTCATTACTGAATATAATATTTAAAATTATAGCCTGGAAAACATACTAACAACAAGCAGTGCTTTAGATACAATATGTGAATACCCTTTGTGTGTATGTACACACCCACCAGTATACAATTTGTCAGTGTATCATTCATGTACACACCCACCACTACACAATATTTTTCAGTATGTGTACCATTCAATACACAGTGTTTGTACATCTTGCTCACCAAACAGTGATTTAAAAAGTGTATAGAAATGATAAATTAAGACTACTGATGAAGTGAAAATTATACCAGTTTAATTTTGTTCAGAGGAACAACGAAGTGCTTATTGTATTAAACGTATACTTCCGCTGGCGCATACAGAAACACAAAGAGCAAAGTAAACAGCAATGTCAAAATGTCAGGTGTTGGATGGAAAAATCCAAAAGTAAAATCACTGTTAAACGAGGAACAAGCACAAAGCAAGGATATAAAAGTAAAATCACTGTTAAACAAGGAACAAGCACAAAGCAAGGATATAAAATAAAAGAAACATCAGTGTTAAACAAGGAGCGAGCACAAAGCAAGGTTACAAAATAATATTAACATCAGTGTTAAACTAGAAACAAGCACAAAGTAAGAATATGAAATAAAAGTAACATCAGTGTTAAACAAGGAACAAGCACAAAGTAAAGATATAAAATAATAGTAACATCAGAATTAAACAAGGAACGAGCACAAAGCCAGGATATAAAATAATGGTAACATCAGGGTTAACAAAGAACGAGCACAAAGCCAGGATATAAAATAAAAGTAACATCATCGTTAAACAAGAAATGAGCACAAAGCTAGGGTATAAAAGTAAAATCACTGTTAAACAAGGAACAAGCACAAAGCAAGGATATAAAATAAAAGAAACATCAGTGTTAAACAAGGAGCGAGCACAAAGCAAGGTTACAAAATAACATTAACATCAGTGTTAAACTAGAAACAACCACAAAGTAAGAATATGAAATAAAAGTAACATCAGTGTTAAACAAGGAACAAGCACAAAGATATAAAATAAAAGTGGCATCAGCGTTAAACAAGGTACGAGCACAAAGCAAGGATATAAAATAATATTAACATCAGTGTTAAACTAGAAACAAGCACAAAGTAAGAATATGAAATAAAAGTAACCTCAGTGTTAAACAAGGAACAAGCACAAAGTAAAGATATAAAATAATAGTAACATCAGAATTAAACAAGGAACGAGCACAAAGTAAAGATATAAAATAATAGTAACATCAGAATTAAACAAGGAACGAGCACAAAGCCAGGATATAAAATAATGGTAACATCAGGGTTAACAAAGAACGAGCACAAAGCAAGGATATGAAATAAAAGTAACATCATCGTTAAACAAGAAACGAGCACAAAGCTAGGGTATAAAATAAAAGTAACATCAGTGTTAAACTAGGAACAAGCACAAAGCCAGGATATAAAATAATGGTAACATCAGGGTTAACAAAGAACGAGCACAAAGCAAGGATATAAAATAAAAGTAACATCATCGTTAAACAAGAAACGAGCACAAAGCTAGGGTATAAAATAAAAGTAACATCAGTGTTAAACTAGGAACAAGCACAAAGCTAGGATATAAAATAATAGTAACATCAGTGTTAAACAAGGAACAAGCACAAAGTAAGGATATAAGAGTAACATCAGTGTTGAACAAGGAACAAGCACAAAGCAAAGATATAAAAAAGTAATATGAGTGTTAAACTATGAATGAGCACAATGTGAGGATATAAAAGTAACATCAGTGTTAAACTAGGGACGAGCATAATGTGAAGATATAAAAGTAACATCAGTGTTAAACTAGGGATGAGCACAATGTGAGGATATAGAATAAAAGTAACATCAGTGTTAAACTAGGGATGAGCCCAATGTGAGGATACTGATTCTCCATCCTTGCATGCAGGAGGATCCTACTTTCAAGAAATCGTTCTCACAACTTGACGTCTCCTTAGCAGTCACTGGTTCAGAGAGGGTTTGACCCATTTTCACTAATAAAGAAAGATCAGAGTTACAAATCTGCAGAAACTGTTGTGTATTTCACACTGGCCAATATTTCAACACTGTAATCTGTGGTTTAATAAAATCACTTCATCTAATGAAAGGAAAAAACAAAAACATGAATCTGAATAGCATTATAAGTTATGGTTTTTTAATAAATACCTTTCACATTCCAATTAGTTTTATATGTAAATATATTAAACATTATAACTAAAAGTTTTTTCTGCATAGATATTTGAACATTTCATTCACAAGTTGTTTTTTTCTCTACAAACATCTTATATTTAAATCACATGTCACCTTGTTCATTCATCCTTGGAATGACTTATTCAATCAAAATAAAATCTTGTGTCTCAGGAAAACTTAGAAAACTAAGTACAGAATAAAGTATAATCACTTGCAAACAAAATAAGTAACTTAAACAGAATAACAAAACAGTTATGGACAAGGAACCACTCCATCCATATTGTTCAACCCCTATCCACTGTATCAAAAAAAACTCAAAGTCAGTCTTAGCATTCATATATATTTATCAAGCTTTCTCTTAACCTTCCTTATAGTAACTGTAATTTACCACGTTTTAATGCAGTCATTTCCACTGACCAACTACCCTCTCAGAATAATAAAGCTGTCTCAGCCGAAAAGGACACCTGTCAAAATGTATAATTATGTCCTAGTCTTACCGTTCTCACCATTAGATGTGTAAAAATGTGATGCATCAACACTAACAATTCCTTGATGATCCTAAAACCTCTTAAGTAACCTATAACTGTTTTTTCAAGAGAAATCTATTTTAGAAAACTTAATCTCTCCTCACATGATAACTCCTCTATAACAGGCACCATCCTAGTAACCATTTTAAAAAATGAAAATTTAATGTGGTCTGACTACTGGCCTACACAATGACATTATAACCTCTTTGAATTGGTATTCAGCATTTCTTTAGACACAACTTAAAACCATATTTGTTCTGTCACTAGAGGAAGAGAAACTGATGAAACAAAAACTGAGGTTTGTACTGAAAACAAAGAAATTTTTGTGATTAAAATTAAGAACTGGGATTAAAAAAAATCTCAAGTTTAATGGCAAACAAAGTTGAGAAACAAGGAGCATCACAGAACAGAGGGAAGGTAGGAAAAGTAAATCTAGTCCATTTTAACTTCACATTTAGATACTTATACAAAGCCAGAAGGTTCACATGTTTCAACTTATGTAATAAAAGTAAATAACATTTGTTTTGGGTTCAAAACCTTCACATTCTTTGTCACAGAAAGTTTCAAGTAATTGTAATGACATTTCTAGATTTACTTTAGTCTAAAAGTTATTTTTTCTGGAAGATTAGTTCTTCTGTTTCATTAGTAGAAAGATTATTTTTAATTACCCATGACATCAGTACATTAGATCCATGTGTGACATATTCATGACATTTTATCTGCACCCGGAGAATGGAGAAAAATAAAGTTCTCTATGATGGAAAACAGATGTGAAATGGGAAGATAGTGAACCCTACTTCAAATCTACATGCACACAGGATAAAATTTTTTTCCAGTATCATATAAGCAAGAGTTTCCATTATAGTATGATTGTTACTATGTTATGTTTCTTCGTCGTTTATAACAACACTAATTTTCCACAATAGGACATTTAATTCTTTCAGTTCAATGTTTTCCAGATATGCACCATTCACTTATAATAAATATTAATAATTTCATCTACCTTGTGTGCATTTTCATCACTGACTTTGAGCATGATAACATATATCCTAGTTTTAGTACAACCCCAACATGTCAAGCCCAACTCAGAAAGTCCATTTGCCACTGAACAAACAGTTTCATTCTCTAGTGTCTATTGATTTATGGGAGTCATAACACAGTTGAGACAATGTAGTTTTTAAGATACAACTCAGCCCCCACCCTAAATTCAATATCAGTATTTTTTTCACCAAACTAGCACTGACCTTGTGAGTGACCAATAGCATAGAAAAATAAAATCAGAATAGCACTGGCTGCCAGGAAATGTTGGTCCGCTATTAAAAATTATTTTTGTTAAAAATGTTGTGAAAATCACTTTCTATCAGTGTGGTTAGTTTATCTAACAAACTTCAAACACAACAAACAGATAAAGGTAGCATACTTGAGCCAAAACTTTCATCATTACTTTCAATACAATTAATGTATTACCTGCAAATTATTTCCTTCTCAGAGATAATTTCATTACATCTGTCTTCCAACAGATTATGACACTTGCACATAGAGCCATGAGAAAGTGTTGAAACTTCAAATAGTCTTACTTTAAAAGTTACATAACAGGGTTATTCTTAGGAATTGTTTTCTCTTTATAAAACTCAAATACGCTGTTGACTCCTGAATAACCATTCAAATACCTCACCATAACAGGTTTCTTCAATTTCTACAGGATATGTAGTTACTAAAACATTTTAAATTCAAGCAAGAGCCTTTCCAAATGGGCCAAAAGTGAAATATTACACTCGCAAGTCAAGGTTGCAAACACAGTTATATCACTTAATCTAAACTACCAGTCAAGGATATGTGTGTGTGTAACCAAATCTTCAAAACCTGTTCTTACAAAAGAAAGATACTGGGCTACTTAGCTTTAAGTGGAGCATGTCTCTTATAATATTAACCTAATCACACTGTTCATTTTTATATTTTCAGTGACATACCTTGCAAACACTAAAACAATCCTTGAAGTGCAAGGTTTTAGTTGAGAACCAACTACAATACTAAACAATTCCTCACAGTAAGAGGTTTTGGTTCAGAACCAACTAAAACAATCGTTGACAGTATGAGGGTTTGGTTCAAAACCAATTACAATACTAAACAATCTGTACCTTTCTACCACAGCCAGAGTAAATATCGAAATGGTAGAAATGTACCACCTATTTAAAAATATTATTAAATCACCACCTGTGCCTGATCAAGTGGTTGACGTATTATAACAAACTGAGCTTTATACAAGTTTTGTTTTGGAACAGTTAAAGTTCTACATGTTGCCTCAAACTAGAAAAAATAAGGAATATGAAAACCTGTATTGCTAATAATATATGTACAGTAATAGTGGTGGGTAAAATATGTACATGAACGTTAATAATGGTTGCCACTGACCAAGACCTGGAAGCTTTATTCTAAAACTCTTCTTGACCGATATGGCGAAATATGTACCTTGTTATTACTAAAATCACAGTGTTGTGGTCAAGTAACTAAACATTAGATTATTTCTTCCACGGTTAAGTATATTACTTAAACAATCAACAAAGGTGATGTTCGCCGCACGTGTCCAACAGGACTGTACGGCTGGCTGATTAACTTGATACAGTATGTTATCTAAGAGCATGTTACAACAGGAAAATAACTGATTACTGAAATGTGATTAATGTCACAAAAATAACCAACTACTCAAAACTATTGTTTCTGACCGTCACAACTATCCAAGTCTGATGACAGAGTAGTCAATGTACTCAACTAACGAGCCTGACAACTTTTAATATTAACTAGTTCTAGTTATCAGTTAACAACAATTATAATTATAAAAGAGTTTCCATTAGAAACTCTGCTCCATATATGTATATATATATATGCACACACACACACTTGAAGAGAAACAATCCACAGGATGACCTCTAGCCATACACACACACACTTGAAGAGAAACAAGCCACAGGATGACCTCTAGCCACACACACACACACACACACATTTGATGAGAAACAAGCCACAGGATGACCTCTAGCCACACACACACACACACATTTGAAGAGAAACAAGCCACAGGATGACCTCTAGCCACACACACACACACTTGAAGAGAAACAAGCCACAGGATGACCTCTAGCCATACACACACACACTTGAAGAGAAACAAGCCACAGGATGACCTCTAGCCAATTAGACTCATACGAGACTCCTTAATAATTCACCAAATACTAGTTTAACCAACCTTGAGCCATTTTTATTTAATAAGCTGTTTCCATAATCCACACTGCCAGCACACCACCTGTGTTAACTGTTCTATAAATTAACAACAGAATAATTCCAGTCCAGGTTTTACAGATTTGTTACCTCCATTAGTAAGTTACTTTATAAAGTAACTTACCCACACCTGAACTAGCTTGATGGTAACTTACCCACACCTGAACCAACTTGATGGTAACTTACCCACACCTGAACCAACTTGATGGTAACTTACCCACACCTGAACCAACTTGATGTTCAAATCACGTTTTCAATCCAACCAAAACAAACACAACTATTCAATTATTAACTTTTGTTTTGGACTTCATATTACTGCTTTGTTTTCTTTTGAGTAAATACCTTTTATAAAAGATCAAAATGTAAGAACTTAAGACTTTTCTTGTGACCATAGCTAGATGCTCAGCTCTTGGTTTTATATCAAACATCAAATTGAAATATTTCTTCTACACAATCATGCATTTGTCTTAAATCTCCAAACTGTCACGTTTCTGATGTCTCAATTTACACTTTGTAGGAATTTCATCACCAAATGTTGATAAGTTAGAAGCCAGTAGTGTCGATATAAAACTTATTTTTAAAAGGTCTACAAGCTACATCCATCTAATCAGACAAAAACCCAGTTTTTAATTTCCCTGTCTCTATAACTAACCTATTTTAATAGTTTTTGTCTAAGTAATACTCTAACACAGTAAATTAGTAAGTAACTATTGTGAAGAAACACAAATTATCCTTAATATGTAATAACATACTTTCAAGGATACCCTCGATCACTTGACTAGCTACCTGACAAAAACTAAAATTATTCATAAGTCTGTATCAGTATCTATTAATGAGTATGATGTTCCATCTTCAAGAAGTTACTTCACAAACTCTCCCTTACAATATCATACCCACATATTGTTCACAAGTTTCACTTTAACAAGTAATTCCTTGTTCAGCAGTTTTCAGTATATTTTTAGTTCAAAGAAAAGTAAGATATTGAGCTTAAAACAAAGAAGGTATACATATGATTTAAGCTTGAAACAAAGAAGATATACATATGATTCTAAGTTTGAAACAAAGAAGGTATACATATGATTCTAAGTTTGAAACAAAGAAGGTATACATATGAATATAAGTTTGAAACAAAGAAGGTATACATATGAATATAAGCTTGAAACAAAGAAGGTATACATATGAATATAAGCTTGAAACAAAGAAGGTATACATATGAATATAAGCTTGAAACAAAGAAGGTATACATATGAATATAAGCTTGAAACAAAGAAGGTAAACATATGAATCTAAGCTTGAAACAAAGAAGGTAAACATATGAATCTAAGCTTGAAACAAAGAAGGTATACATACAAATTTAAGCTTGAAAAATAGAAGGTATACATATGATTCTAAGTTTCAAGTCAGTTTATAAAAGCTGAAATATTTGCAAGCTCTGTTCATATTACTTATATTAATATAATTCAAGTTGTTTTTATACTACACTGTCGTACTTCCAATTTTCAGACATGCAAAAATTATAATACTATACAACAATTATCTTCATAAACCTCTACTTTTTCTCCACTCCAACCACCAGGTGCATTAAAAAAAACAAACCAGAAAGTACAGACAGAAACAGATACGAATGGTTAGGTAATCACTGAACGAAACATGAACAAATATTAGTATTACTACTATTAGCGTCGTCAAATCTCATATTTTCAAAGCATCCATACACAAATTACCTGTTCAGAGATACTTTTGAAAACTATGAACTATAAAATTAGTCTTCCACGCGTCACAGCAACTTAAAGCGGAACTACTATGCTTCAATTTATAATTATACTAATAATAACACTGGGCCAAGCTAGGGCCTAACCCTCTCACTTTCGTCTCACAGTTTAACCCGAGGATCGGTTTCCTTCAGCCAAATTAAACTTCAAAGTATATACGTTGACGAATAAAAACAATCATGGAAAGTTTTACACTACCTCAATAAAACGTTAATCTTGTAGAGCTATACAAAGAAATGAATTAAACTTCACAAACATTATTCGTTAAATTTATTAACGCTGAGTATATTATAATTTATATTAAATTCAGAATCGCCATTATTATTATTATACTCTCAAATGCAATAAACACTTACGTCATACATCGAAATCGTATTACAAGTTATTCCTATGATTATTTAAAAATATTTCATGTTATCAATTACATTTTACAATTTTTTTATTTTATAATTGATTTCGTGGAATAAATTTTGTCCTAATAAAATTACTTGCTAAATATTTGATTTTTCACGAATAAACATATCTTTGATTTTTTTTTTTTTCTCTGTGCGATTGAAAACTAGTTCAATGTTACAAAACCAATCAAATTACACTGTACCTGTTTCGGGACTCTTGGTAACTCGATTCAGTAAAGCAAATCTGAACAGTTAGAAGTACGCTACGTTTGTTACTAGAATTGGACTGGAGCAGGTTTTTACCTTACTATTTACACTGTCTTGTAGAGAATGTCTTTATATATACACAAGTTTGTTAATACTGGAGTATAGTGACAATTTTAGAAAATCGCTGGTACTAATGCGGTATATGACTTTACCATGCATTTCTATCTTCTGATAATACTATATTTTTCATTCTTTATTCTATATTCGTGCAGATTTCACGTTGCACGTTGTCTAGAAAGCCTTTATATTCATCTCGTTCTCGCTGTCTTTATCATTTGTCACTTTCTACCCCCCACCAGTGGCACAGCGGTAAGTCTTTGAATTTACAGTGCTAAAATTAGGGGTTTGATTTCCCTTGGTAGACACAGCAGGTAGCCGGAAAACTCATACAACGCTAGAAACAGGGTTTTCATACCCTTAGTGGACAGAGCACAGATAGCACATGGTGTACCTTTGTGCTTAACTGCAAACAAACATCATTTTCCATCACGAAATATCTGTTATACCTATGAATGATTCTGGTGTAATGCTGCATATTATGCAAGAATGCCGACAGTAGTATTTTCCAAAGGCAGATCAGGTAATATCTTTAAGTTACGCCCTCCTTTATATTTTAAAGGTATTGACTACAGTCCCAAAAGTATAATGTTGTAGATACTATAATATATTAGCTAGCTCTATCCTTCTTTAAAGTAAAGTCATCAGTTGACAAGGAAAGTTTAATTTCTTTCTTTTTGAGTAGCAATATTCTCTAAAATTTAAATTGTAATACTAACCAATTATCATCAAACATATTTATAAGATGTCAGGAAGGTACAGAAATCACAGAAAGCTAATTATAAAGTAAAGTATGGGCTCATTATTTTAATTATGTTTTGAATGTAAATGACTATTGTTTTCACCCTCCATTTTACACTGTGTCAACCCTCTTTGTTTTTTCAAATTTCGTCAAATGAGAAAACTCAAAATTAATTCACAATACATATCTTGTTGAATCTTTTGTTATTAAACGGACCTGTTCAATCTTACCTGAATATACCGTAACATAGGTAGTAACAGGACTGCTTATAATAATGCACAAAAGTTAGTATTAATACTAAGAATTAGTGCTAAAGAAAAATGTATGCAGAAATGTATGTTCCATAACCTCCAGTGATTTAACCTTTGTGGTTTGTAACTATCCTGTACAAAACAATGCCAAATGTTATTTAGATAAAATAGTATGTTTTTCTGATTACCTGTTACCATGGAGATCCAAGGTGCAGTTTTGAGTATATAAATGATTGTTTTATCGATATATTTCATTATGTTCGATTTATGTGTTTAACAGAAAACCTGTTCGTCAAAACCATGGTATAACCTACCATTATCAAGGTCTCTAAAACTAGAAACAAAGTTTTGTTTTTCCAAGTGTTTCTTCTGCTCAATATGCTCAATAAATAGTAACGTCTCGTCCTTCATTTATTCAACAGAGGGACAACACTGATACAATTTTAACGTTTGAAGTATGTATCTATACTAAAAGACTTCTCTTCAGAGAAAAAGGGCGTTCCTAGGGCCAACATTGTGAAATGGGGTACTTTAGCACACCTGCTGCCGACGTCTGTACTAAGATACAGATTATACAACATCTATTCGCTGCCCACAACTTCTACTTCCACTTCGCTGTAGTCATTGGTGATCCATCCAATCAGTTGTATGCGGTGGTGGACGGAAACAATCTAACGCAATGGTGCACAAACTTTTTGAGTCAGGGGCCACAAACAGACTTCTCGTAACCGTTGGGGGCCACAAAAAAGTGAAGATTAAAATTGTTTCACACAAGATGGACATCACATTTAAGAACACACAAATAACGATTACATTAAAGAGTTTGCACATTATTCTAAGAAATGTTATGATACGTCAACTGTCACAAAGTCAGCGCAATGGATGATGCTGCATGTCATCTACGAGCTTAGAAATGTCCAGCTTGATGTTTGACGATGAAAGACGCAAGACTGCTTCCAGATGATCATCAGTCAGCTGATTGCGAGTGTTGTTTTTGTTCAGTTTCATATGCGAGAAAGCTTGTTCGCAGCAGTACGTGCTGCCAAGCATGCTGATGTGGACAAGTGCATTCTCTTTCAGATTAGCAAATTATCAGGTAACTTTTGGTAGAAGTCAAGCAAACTGTTTTCTCGGTAAATAGCACGCAGTTCATCAGATGCTTGGAAATCAGTAAGTTTGAGCTGATATTCTGCGAACAAGTCATCCACTGTCACACTGAACGGATCAGCAAAAAGTTTCATCAAGAATCTGCATTGGCCAAAGTCATGAAACAGTGAATTGAAGGATTGAATCAAGGTATCTAGCTTTCCAACATAAACTTGTGTGTCAATGTCCTGATTCTTCTGTAGCTGTGACTGAAAAGTGGGAAAGTGCACAAAGTTGCCTGATGCTGTTTGCTGCCGGAACAACTGGAACTTTGCCCTGAAAGCTGAGACGTGATTGGCAAGCTGACAGGCAAGCTGAATTTTGCCTGCAACTTCAAATTCAGATCATTCAAGTGTCGTGTCATGTCGACCAGAAAGGTCAAATCAGCTTGCCATGCTGGATCAGTCATGGAAATCACTTCTGTGTCTTTCTTCTTGCTTCTGAGGAATTCTATCATCTCATCAATCAATTCCCAGAATCTTCTGAGCATCTTTCCTCGACTCAGCCAGCGTACTTCACAGTGATACACAAGGTCACCATATTCTGAATCAATTTCTTCAAGAAGACTTCGAAACTGACAGTGATTGAGCCCTCGTAATTTGATGAAATTAATGGTTTTCGTCATTAATGCCATGAAAACCACGTTCTTTACTGCACAGGTTCTGTTGATGAATAATACAATGTAACTTCACCAACTATCTGTTCTGCTTTCCTCGATGCTTCATCAACAGTGCTACCAGTCCGCTACTTTCTCCGGTCATGGCTGGTGCTCCATCAGTTGTCATACTTACCAGTTTCGTGAAATCCAACGAAACACTACTACACAGCTGTACTATCTCCTCAAATAGAGCAGACCCAGTTGTTTGACCCTTCGTGGAACCCATGCGATTAGTTCCTCTGTGATATCAAACGATGACGACACACCACGAACAAAATCTAGTAGCTGTGCTGTTGAACTGATGTCAGTAGACTCGTCTGCTGCCAAAGAGAATTAGACAAAGTTGGCTGCTTTATTTGTAAGCTGCCTTGTCACGTCTGCTGAGAGGTGTGAAATTCTTCGGTGAACTGTCATACGATTCAAAGCCACCGTCTGTAGCTTGCGAACTGCTTCCGGACACAACTTTTCCGATGAAGTAATCATGCATTGCTTGACAAAATCACCATCAGTGAACGGTCGGCCAGATTTTACTATCACCAACGAAATATCATAACTGACCTCACCTGCTGTACCTAAATCTGCTGACTACTTTGAGAAAATGTTCTGCTGGTGATTCAGCGACCGCTGCAGAGATTCAATTCGAGCTGTTCGTTCATCACCGACAATGTTGTGGAAATCTTTATGCTTCGACTCATAATGATGCTTTATATTGAATACCTTCGCCACTGCTACTGTCAAATGACACAAGACAAATCACGTTCTTCTGTTGTTGAACAAACAGTATTGCGCAGTCCAATTTTTTATGAAACTGCCGGTTTTTGTCGTTAACTTTTCTTTTACGATTAGCTGCCATTTTTGTTACGAAATAGTATCAAAATAGGGCTCGTAAGTAAATTTCGAAGAACAATTGGAACGCGCAATATTTCGTAATTACGGAAATATTACGTCGCCAATGCCTAAATACTTATGCATTAACAAGATTTTCTTATTAAATTTTCTTTATTGCTCGACACAAATATGGAACCATCAAGTATCTAATCTAATGCATATTCTTCCATAGCGCTTAATCTTCGCGCAGGCGCGAACCCTCTATGAATGACTTTTCCGTTGAACATCGCGGGCCACTCGGCAACTCGTCGCGGGCCGGACTTTGTGCACTACTGATCTAACGTAAAAATCATGAGACTAAGCAACAAACTCACAACCTTAAGCCTATTTTTCCATCACATAATATACACGTTTTGTATGATGTAACTACGTAATAAATTGTGAACCCAGTGATGTCTAGCAGCTGTACAGCTGATACGAAACTACTTAATGCAAAATTAATTATTGCTGAAAATAAAATGGTGTACGAGTTTTAGGTATCTATTTAAATGTTAATGTAAATTCATTTTAATTTCTAACAATTACGCGTAAAACAGTACATGATATTTTGTCAAGCATTTTCATTCACTAAAAAAGTTTGCTTTTTTATTTCAGAAATTTAATTGATAGAATGAAATAACAACAGTGATAAACAGTTTGGAGTATCAAGACAGTTGGTACACGTGTTAAAACTTTAACTAAAATAAAGTACAGAACAACGTTTAAACCTTTTTAGGTCATTTTCGGGTTGACAAAGAGAGTTTGCAACTGAGTGTTGCTGGGCGCATGTCTTAGAGGACGTTGCAGTTAGATGTTATGTTACTATTTAGTATACATATAAAGTTGTTTCTTTATATTGGTTTTAGTTGTTGTATAAGTGAGGCCTCTTTGATTTTACATTGCTTATATTTGTTCCTCTACTTAGTGCCTGGCTGTTTTCTATGGTTATGTTGTGTTTATTTGATTTGTAGTGTTCAAAACCATGTGAAGGTGTTTTTTTATGTTCTTTGAATCTGGTTTCCATTTTTCTGCTTGTTTTTCCAATATAAAAGTCGTGGCAGTTATCACATTGTATTTTATAAATAATATTGGTGTTGTGTTTGTCAGTATAGTTTTTACATATTATGGACTTTAGTTTTGTACCTGGTTTTTGAATAAATTTGGTATTAACTGGAATGTTGTGTTATAAGTTTTTCTCCAAATGTTGGTTATTTTTTTACTGATGTCAGGAACATATGATATGCAGCAGTGTAAGGTTTTGTAGTTTGTTGTATCTTGGGATTTATTGTTGTTTGTTTGTTGTTAGTCTAGGTGTGTGTGTATAATTTTTTCAACAGTTTTTGGAGGAAATTTGTTGATGTTGATGAAGTGTTGTTTTATTTTGTTGATTTCATCGTTAATTTTATCAGGTAAACATAGTTTTGTGGCTGTATTTATTTGGTTTCTTAATATGTTCAATTTTTGTTTTGTTTCATGTGCTGACTCCCTGGGAATGTATTATCCAGTGTGGGTGATTTTTCTGTGGATTTCTGTTTTCAATTTATATCGGTTCTTGTGATCATGAGGTTAAGAAATGCTATTTGGTTAGTTATTTCCTATTCACAGGTGAACTTAATGTTAGGATTATCGAGTTAACGTGATTAAAAAAACTAAGTGTGTGTTCTGTAGATGTGAATCCAGCAATTGTATTGTCAACATATCTGTACCAGTATAGTGGTTTGTGTAAGGCTGAATTAAGCACTTGAGATACAGTCTGTGTAATAAAAATATTGGCTAGAACCGATGACATGAGATAGCCCATACTTAGACCATTTATTTGTAGGTGGTTTTGATCATTGAACATAAAGTTAGTTTTGGTGGTAGAGATTTCTATAAGGGTTGCTGGGGATGTGTATCAATGGGTTGGGGTCTCAGATATAAAGTTCTGAAGCTATCTTGCAGGATACAGTTGTTGGGACTTCTGTGAAGAGGAAGATTACATCAAAACTGGACATTAACTCTTTATGATTTAGTTGATTAAGAATAGATTTAAAGTTAAAAGCTTCTTTGAAAAAGGATCTGGCTGATGTTACATATTTAGAAAATTCCCAAGCTATGTATTTACTGAAGTTGTAGTTAACTGATTCATAGGTCGACATTATGGGTCGTAGTGGACAATCGGGTTTGTGAGATTTAAGGGTACCGTATAGTTGTGGTGTGCGTGAGTCGGTCCTGCGTAGGTAAGAATAAACGTTTTCTGAGATTGTTGGTTTTTTTTTCATTTGTAGTAGTATTTTATTTAACTAGTTTTTACGTGTTTTTGCTGGATTTATGTGTATTAGTTTAAATTTGTTTCTATCTGATAAGATGTTCATTTTTTGAATGTATTCATTTGTGTTCATTATAACTATAGAACTGCCATTATCTACTTTTAGAATTTTGATGTTGTTGTCTAGTTTTAGATTGTTTATAGAATTAATATCTTTCCATATGAAGTTGTTTTTTAGTTTTCATTTCTGTGAAATTATGTTGATGGTTTTGCTTGAAAATTCTTTGAAAAAGTTGTTTACGATACTGTTTTGAGGTGTTTTGGGGAAATACATATTTTCAGTTCTACTTGGAAATCTAGGTTGTTGGTTATTGTCTTCTTTCTGGAGGCTGTTTTCCATTGTTTTGTTGGTATTTTCAGTTTGTGTAGAATGGATCACTAGTCTTCTAGCTAAGTCATTCATATTGATTGATGGGATATTTCTTAGTGTTACTACAAAGTTGAGTCCTTAGTTGAGCAAATTTATCTTTTCATTGCTTAATTGTCAGTTGGACCTTTTAATCATGAGGTTGGTTGATGGTTCATCGTGTTGGTGTCGTGTCGTGTCGTGTTGTTGTTGTTGGCACCATAGTTTATTCAGTTTTTTGTTGTGGTAGATCTTCTTGTCTTTGTTGGCGTCTATTTTGTTGTTGGCACCATAGTTTATCCAGTTTTTTGTTGTGGTAGATCTTCTTGTCTTTGTTGAGGTTTATTTTGTTGTTGGCACCATAGTTTATTCAGTTTTTTGTTGTGGTAGATCTTCTTGTCTTTGTTGGCGTCTATTTTGTTGTTGGCACCATAGTTTATCCAGTTTTTTGTTGTGGTAGATCTTCTTGTCTTTGTTGAGGTTTATTTTGTTGTTGGCACCATAGTTTATTCAGTTTTTTGTTGTGGTAGATCTTCTTGTCTTTGTTGGCGTCTATTTTGTTGTTGGCACCATAGTTTATCCAGTTTTTTGTTGTGGTAGATCTTCTTTTCTTTGTTGAGGTTTATTTTGTTGTTGGCACCATAGTTTATCCAGTTTTTTGTTGTGGTAGATCTTCTTTTCTTTGTCATTCTTACTGTTGATTTATGTTGCACTCTATGAATCCATGATTGAATGCAGCAGGCCAGTTAATGATCTAGACTTGTTTTTTGTTTCTACAAGTCATCTAGTTCTTTGTATTTTGAGTTAAACATAAATTTCAGTAATTTTTTCTATAAATTATGGATAATGTTTGTACACTGGTTAGAATTTGTGGATACTTTTACCTTCACAAAATTAGAGACCAGTTTCTGCTATCGGCAGTATTGGGTGCCATTTCTTCTGTTAATAATTTTTTGGTTAAAGTTTCTTAGTTTCATTAGGCTCACACGACTATGTACGGTTAACAATGTTGTAATGTAGGTGAGTTCAGGCATAATGGAATTTAAACAGATAACACAGTACACAGAAAAACACTACAGACTTACACTTCTCGTCTAATCACCGCGGTGAAGTAATTCCTGATGGCGAAAAACCCACTTGAAGCAAAAATGTATTCTTAAGATGGCTGGTGTGGATTTACCCTCTCGACCCTAAGACATGTGCCCAGCAAACTCTGTTTGTTAACCTGAAGATGACCTAAGAAGGTTGAAACGTTGTTCTGTACTTTATTTTAATTAAAGTTTTAATACCCATACCAGCTGTCTTGAGAATACATTTTTACTTCAAGTAGGTTTCTCGCCATCATGAATAAAAAACAGCAGTTCTGGTGTTTAAAGATGAGTAAAAATAAATTATATTTTTATTATTATTATAATCACCATTAATTAATTGATAAATTAACTCATTTCATTTTAATTAACCACGAATAAGCAGTGATATGTGATATTTTGACATTGAAAGTTTACTTCTCGCTGTTTCTGGATTTCTATTTATCTCTGATTAATTTTCTATGAGAAAATACAATTGGTTTAGAGTAAGTAAAAACATTATCATAAGTGTATCTTGCGTAATACATTATAAAACGTAGTTCCACCTAGATACTCTAGTTTACATTTTAAGTTTTTGTGAAGTTACTTGAAGTTGTTAACCCTAATTAGTAGTTTGTTCTACGGAGTTCTTATATTTATCAAGTTTCTACAACAGAAAAAAATAATACATGAGAATTTCTAGAAAGTTTGTTGGTGCAATTTAACGTTTTTATTTTTAATTTTACCTGTTCAAATTTTAATATTTTGGTCAGTTTATCTTCTAAAATGTGTAATATATTACTTAATCAATCATCTTTGGGAAATTTAAATAATAAACCAAAAATCTTGCGGACAAAATCACTTAGCTGCCACTAGACGGCACAACCAACAAAATACCAACCATTGTTGGGAATAATTTTTCGTTGTATGTAATTCACTGTTGGTTGTTTCATCTTCAAATAATTTAATTTATTTTAAGTACATAATATTATATTTAATCTTAATAAATTATTGAAATAATAAACTTATTTTGATTTTTTGTACGATTTCATTATCATTTTTTTAATAGTGCTGATCTTGTATCGATAAATCTACATCGAGATTACATCGATAGATCATTTTTATTCCCTGTCCTATCTCCTGCCAGAGTTGCACAATGAAACTATATTGCGCTTAAGTATTTATAAATGAAAATTACGTTGTTAAGAAATATTGAATATATTGCGCAGAGTCGGATCATTCACTAGGCACTGTGGAAATGTTTAATTTCCATGCGTATCGTAGTTCAATTTAAAAATAGTTTACCGAATTTGGTCACGTTCAGATGGATAGGCCTGAGTCAATTTTAATTTTCACATTTATTATGATGGTAATTTATCTCTTATAGCGACGAAACTTCTATCTGTTTTACATCGCGTAAACTACTGGTGATTAATTTCATAAAATACATCCGCTTTTTCGTAAATTGTATATTTCAACCGAAAACACGTTAAAGCCTCGCAAATATGTGTTATAAGTAATGCATTCACAAACACTATGAATTTAGAAACATAAGACTTAGTTATAACAACATCTAGGCTCAGTAATAATTATCTAATTATTGATATGTAGGCAAAGTGCATTAAAATTTGGTTATATAATTACACAATATTAAATTCAAACAATAGAAAGTAAAACTTTACTTCCTTTTATCAATCAACCAAATTTTAAAAGCAATGTATGTGCATGCTGAATTTTATATTTAAAATAAGGTTTTTGACTGAATGTTTTATAAGTTTGTTTGTTTGTTTGTTTTTAAATTTCACATAAAGCTACTCGAGGGCTATCTGCGCTAGCCGTCCCTAATTTAGCAGTGTAAGACTAGAGGGAAGGCAGCTAGTAATCACCACCCACCGCCAACTCTTGGGCTACTCTTTTACCAACGAATAGTGGGATTGACCGTCACATTATAACGCCCCCACTGGGAGGGCAAGCATGTTTGGTGCGACCAGGATTCGAACCCGCGACCCTCGGATTACGAGTCGAACGCTTGGCCATATTTTATAAGCGTCACGGATACGTCATGCTAGGTCATACCGGATAGGTTTTTGTTTTATCAAATAAAAAACATTTTATTTTCTCAAAGTAATTGAAATTTTTTTTTGTTTTTTTCTTCTAAAATGAACATGAATTCAATATTATATGCCTTAGTGAGAGGAGGCATAGAGTATAATTTTTACAATGCATTTGGCTAAAGTTTATAACTAAAGATATGTCATCTCGTTTTGTTCTTGTCTTATGAAACTGGCCCGGCGGTTAAGGGACGCGACTCCTAATCTGAGGGGCGCGGGTTCGAATCTGTGTTATACTAAACATGCTCGTCCTTTCAGTCGTTATAATGTGACGGTTAATCCCACTATTCGTTGCCTTCCCTCTTGTTTTACACTGCTAAATTATGGACAGTTAGCGCAGGTACCTCTCATATGGCTTTGTGCGAAATTCAAAAACAAACCACACCTATGAAACCGTTAATACGGCCGTGCTAGTACTGCACATAAGAAAAATAAAAAAAGTCATCACTAATTTCACTGAAGGACTAAAGATGGCAGAAGTAGTCGGTATTGAAAGCATTAATCTGTAAATAACGTAACATTTGCTTGTGATAGTTTAGAGTGAAGACAGCTGGTCAACGCCACCCATTGCTTTAAAGTAGGGAGCGTGTTTATGTAGCGACAAGTCACGCACCGTCCAAGGATACTGAATAATAAACTTCGTCTGACCCAAATCAAAAAATGAAAACGCTATTAGTATAATTCATACGGCTTAAAAGAAATTGTCACTTCTTTCTACAATATAATTACGACGTGAATCTGTAAAATTCAGCCCAGAGATATAACAGTTGTAGACTCAATGTCTTCAGAACTGTAAGTTAGTGAAATCTGAAGTGTAGTTCAAATCAAAAATAAAAACTTTATTTCACTTTAACTTCCTTATTATGAAATATACTTTTCATTATTACTTGTGCTTTTGTAGGAAACTATAATATTTATATTTACAACGTAGGTAGCAGCTGGACTGTATGTAATTATAAGATTTATATTTACAACTCAGGTAGCAGCTTGCCTGTATGTAATTATAAGATTTATATTTACAACTCAGGTAGCAGCTTGCCTGTATGTAATTATAAGATTTATATTTACAACTTAGGTAGCAGCTTGCCTGTATGTAATTATAAGATTTATATTTACAACTTAGGTAGCAGCTTGCCTGTATGTAATTATAAGATTTATATTTACAACTTAGGTAGCAGCTTGCCTGTATGTAATTATAATATTTATATTTACAAATTAAGTAGCAGCTTGCCTGTATGTAATTATAAGATTTATATTTACAACTTAGGTAGCAGCTTGCCTGTATGTAATTATAAGATTTATATTTACAACTTAGGTAGCAGCTTGCCTGTATGTAATTATAAGATTTATATTTACAACTTAGGTAGCAGCTTGCCTGTATGTAATTATAAGATTTATATTTACAACTTAGGTAGCAGCTTGCCTGTATGTAATTATAATATTTATATTTACAACTGCCTGTATGTAATTATAAGGCAGCTTGCCTGTATGTAATTATAAGATTTATATTTACAAATTAGGTAGCAGCTTGCCTGTATGTAATTATAAGATTTATATTTACAAATTAGGTGCCTGTATGTAATTATAAGATTTATATTTACAACTTAGGTAGCAGCTTGCCTGTATGTAATTATAAGATTTATATTTACAAATTAGGTAGCAGCTTGCCTGTATGTAATTAAACGATGAAGTCAAAAACTTTGTGGCACAGATAAAATGAACTGCTAACAAGAAAGAAGTTACTTGTCGCTACAAGTGTTTTTGAACCGACTAACGAGATTACCTGAGAATGATTGAAAAAAGAAAATTAATAAAATATGTTTGAGATTAAGATGCCTCAGAGATGGCGCTACCTACTTTTTTTTTTGCGATGTATTTGTTGTGTGTTATCATTATATTGTTGCTCATGTAATATATTTTGACATGAGCAACAAAACTTAAATTAATAGAAAAATCACCACCACTGAACTCAAAATTAACATTAGAAACTTGAAAAACACTTCACCCGGACATGATCAAATATTATTGTCAAGAAAGGTTCCAGTCTTCTATTACAACATCTCACAACATCAACAAATAGCAACTGGTTATTACCCCAACAAATGAAAAAAAACATTATCACTACGACACCAAAGAAACAAACAGGACAAATCCTGATAACTTCCGATCCATCAGTCTGTTAAGTTGTCTTGGAAAACTGATAGAGAAAATCATTTCAAATCGACTGTTCCATTTCTGTGAAATAAATGACACCCTACCCGACAAACAATAGATCACCTCACACGACTCACTGAATCAGTTTACAAAACATTTAATAACAATCAGGTAACCATAAGGGTATTTTTAGATGTTAAAAAAGGATTTTACACATAACGCCATTAAGTATAAACTGACTAATTTGAAAGTAAATCACACTTTTATTAAATGGATTTCAATCTTCCTAACAGATAGAACAGCTCAAGTCAGCCTCTTCAGAATCTTTCAATATAACTGTAAGGGTGCTACAAGGATCCGTCCTGTCGCCACTCCTGTACGTCATTTTGGTCAGTGATATAACTTTTCCTAGTCTAACTTACAATTCACAATACGCATACAACATTGCTATCTGCAGTATTTTTAGGAAATCCGCTAATGACCATGTCTCGCGTTCAAGAAACACTAAACACTGTTTTGAGCTGGATCAACAAGTGGAGAGTAGTTTTAAATCCAACAAAACACAAGCAATCACTTTTTATAAAAATTAAAAAGACACAGAAAAACATCACACTTGGCAATACGCCTATCATCATGAACAAGCATATTATATGCCTTGGCATCACTTTTGACTCAAGATTAACATGGGAAAAACATGTTAACAACATACACTCATCTATCAAAACACGTATTGCACATTTAATGACCATATCTAACAAACACTCAAACTGCTCACCAGAAACTATCATCCAAATATACAAGGCTTAAATCTGTGCGTTAATAGAATACGGATGTCAAGTTACATATAATATGTCTAACAACACACTACAGGAAATCCAAGTACAACAAAACAAAATACTAAGAGCATCAAACAGACTACCATCATACACACACGTAAACTATATACACCAAATCAGTAACCTACCAACTCTTAGAAACAGGTTCACAGAAATATCATACAAATGTTATTTAAAACGAGAACACAGAATTCAACTAACTACATCATTATGTAAATTATCCAGTACACCTACATAATACATTTCACCATGTAACGTATTTCAACAAAGAAACACAATCACAAATAAGGTGAATATAGGCTTAAATTTATATGTATTTTCTTTCAGATCAGGCACAGGACTGGTAAAATTTTCAGCACCTGTCCCGTGAAAGTGGGTTTTCTCGGGGTAGTCCCGTTTACCCTCACATCCAAATCTCAGGCATTGGATCTTTAGATCACAACCAAGACAACAATATTTTTGCTTAGCCCTGGATCGATCCGTTTCAAGTTGATATCTAATCGTCTTATCAAACTGAGGGCTCTGGCCTGGCTCACCTCTCTTGTGTCGCTTCCCATTTCTCACATGTCATTTTTATAATGCCCCACTGCACTTCATCACCTTAAACAAGTCAAAGTAAAATACGGGTAAATTCCCAAGCAAAGTTCAATAATCTTTCACGTGAAGGGATGAAAAGAAACCACAACGTTCCTGACCACCCCTGTTGGGTAGAGAATTCCTCAGACTTCTCTCTCTCTCTAAACTAAACCACAACGTTCCTGACCACCCCTGTTGGGGAGAGAATTCCTCAGACTTCTCTCTCTCTAAACTAAACCACAACGTTCCTGACCACCCCTGTTGGGGAGAGAATTCCTCAGACTTCTCTCTCTCTAAACTAAACCACAACGTTCCTGATCACCCCTGTTGGGGAGAGAATTCCTCAGACTTCTCTCTCTCTAAACTAAACCACAACGTTCCTGAACACCCCTGTTGGGGAGAGAATTCCTCAGACTTCACTCTCTCTAAACTAAACCACAACGTTCCTGACCACCCCTGTTGGGGAGAGAATTCCTCAGACTTCTCTCTCTCTAAACTAAACCACAACGTTCCTGACCACCCCTGTTGGGGAGAGAATTCCTCAGACTCTCTCTCTCTAAACTAAACCACAACGTTCCTGATCACCCCTGTTGGGGAGAGAATTCCTCAGACTTCTCTCTCTCTAAACTAAACCACAACGTTCCTGAACACCCCTGTTGGGGAGAGAATTCCTCAGACTTCACTCTCTCTAAACTAAACCACAACGTTCCTGACCACCCCTGTTGGGGAGAGAATTCCTCAGACTTCTCTCTCTCTAAACTAAACCACAACGTTCTGATCACCCCTGGGGAGAGAATTCCTCAGACTTCTCTCTCTCTAAACTAAACCACAACGTTCCTGACCACCCTGTTGGGAGAGAATTCCTCAGACTTCTCTCTCTAAACTAAACCACAACGTTCCTGACCACCCCTGTAGGGGAGAGAATTCCTCAGACTTCTCTCTCTCTCTAAACTAAACCACAACGTTCCTGACCACCCCTGTTGGGGAGAGAATTCCTCAGACTTCTCTCTCTCTAAACTAAACCACAACGTTCCTGATCACCCCTGTAGGGGAGAGAATTCCTCAGACTTCTCTCTCTCTCTAAACTAAACCACAACGTTCCTGACCACCCCTGTTGGGGAGAGAATTCCTCAGACTTCTCTCTCTCTAAACTAAACCACAACGTTCCTGAACACCCTGTTGGAGAGAATTCCTCAGACTTCACTCTCTCTAAACTAAACCACAACGTTCCTGAACACCCCTGTTGGGGAGAGAATTCCTCAGACTTCTCTCTCTCTAAACTAAACCACAACGTTCCTGACCACCCCTGTTGGGGAGAGAATTCCTCAGACTTCTCTCTCTCTAAACTAAACCACAACGTTCCTGATCACCCCTGTTGGGGAGAGAATTCCTCAGACTTCTCTCTCTCTAAACTAAACCACAACGTTCCTGATCACCCTGTTGGAGAGAATTCCTCAGACTCTCTCTCTCTAAACTAAACCACAACGTTCCTGACCACCCCTGTTGGGGAGAGAATTCCTCAGACTTCTCTCTCTCTAAACTAAACCACAACGTTCCTGATCACCCTGTTGGGAGAGAATTCTCAGACTTCTCTCTCTCTAAACTAAACCACAACGTTCCTGATCACCCTGTTGGGAGAGAATTCCTCAGACTTCTCTCTCTCTAAACTAAACCACAACGTTCCTGATCACCCTGTTGGGAGAGAATTCCTCAGACTTCTCTCTCTCTAAACTAAACCACAACGTTCCTGATCACCCCTGTTGGGGAGAGAATTCCTCAGACTTCTCTCTCTCTAAACTAAACCACAACGTTCCTGATCACCCCTGTAGGGGAGAGAATTCCTCAGACTTCTCTCTCTCTCTAAACTAAACCACAACGTTCCTGACCACCCCTGTTGGGGAGAGAATTCCTCAGACTTCTCTCTCTCTAAACTAAACCACAACGTTCCTGATCACCCCTGTAGGGGAGAGAATTCCTCAGACTTCTCTCTCTCTCTAAACTAAACCCTTTCCAAGTTCGTTTGCGTTTGCTTCAAAGCAAAGCTTAAAAACAAAATGCTTGGATATTCTTTGTAAGAATAATTATAAGTCACTTCGAAATTGTTACAGAGCACAAACTTCTAAGGTTTATAATAGTTTTAATTAAAACACAAATATATTCAGACAAGGTGCACATTTAATACACGGTGCAATTCTACTAGTACACAACAATAACAAAAGCATTAATACAAATATTGTAGCCATTTTATTTAGTGTAACTGTTGGATTAACAAAATATTAATTTTTTAAACAAATCGTAACCACATCTAGTCTGTTTCTCAACGTTTTCGATACATTATTCTTGGACGTTCGAGTCCTTAGGGTTAAGACCCAAGTTGTAAAAGTTCAATATGATTGGTAAACTGATCGTCAGTAGAAATGGCACGTTGGAACGAAAGGTTCCAAATATCGATACTTCTAATGTTACACTTAGAAATAGCGATAAAGTTCGAGGCAAAAACCCTTCTGCTTGACAGTGAATCACGTTTCATTCTCACGCTGGGTGGCGCTTCAGACGATATTCGTAATTTATCACTTTTTGGCTGTTTTCAAAAACATTATCCGCAGTTTGTAAAACTTTCTTACAGATAATTAGAATGAATAAAGTAATATACAAAAGTATTAAAGCAAATGTTTTATTGTTTCATAAGTAACTTTAGTTTCCATTGTAACTTTTAATTTCTGAAAACAAGAGGGCGCCATACCCGTTTTCCATGACGTCATTAAGAATCTTTCTAATATACTCTTCGTTACTTAACGAAACGTTTGGAAACAGTCATATGTTCTACAAAGATAGTGGCAACAAATATTAGTAGCAAATTAACCTAAACATTGACCCTTCATTTTAATGACATATATTTTAAGCCGTATTTATTATTTATAAAAAAGCTTTTTGGTATTCTTTATAAAAACCTAATAATTTCAAATAATCTTACAAAGAAACCTTTTTGAAATTGTCATATAATTTCCAGATATGTTATTTAGTCAACAACAATAGCACCAGAAAGTATTAAGACCCCAAAAGACAATAATTATCCTCTTTTCTCTAAGAGTAATATACCTCCAGACAGACGTTCTGGATTTAGCACAGGTCAGTAGCCCTAAAATCTCGCGAAATTAAAGGTCTTTGAACACATATTCAGTTTCTTGTGAAAATCAAAACGTGTTAAAAATAATGTTTAGTTCAAAAGAACGCCCACGTGAGATGGACAGGTCAAAGTGGACAGAGGTAGACTGTAACAGTTAAAAACTGGACAGAGCAACGCTTTGACGTCAATAGTGACACAGTCATTCTTTGTCGGTTTCAGACAGTTCAACGTCGTTAGTTCTATTGTAAGCTCTCGTTTTTATCGTTTTGCCACTAGTTGAACGTGGTTCTCATTTCGAAACACGTTTGGTTTGTTACAGGATTGTTTTGTACTCGTGGTCACTTACTTAGTTTGTCTCTTATTGGTAGCTGACACCATCCTTGTCCTGGATGGACTTATCTGTGACGCCGTGACCCGCACTCGTTGAACTTGTGGTTCCGATTTCTCTCCAAGGCCTGACTTTCCTTTCGCAGATGAAGCTGATGTGGCTTTCATAAAGCCAAACCTCTTGGGTTGTGACGTATCTCTTCGGGCAGTTCCAGCTACTGGTTGCTTTCCTGACACTGCACCGTTTCTGGTAATGGAAGAGGTTCGTTTCACAACTGAATCACTTTGATTTGACTGACCATTTCTTTCTCTTAGTCTTCCAGGGACAGAAGACACTTCCTTTCTCACAGCTCTAGATGGATTGCTGGGAAGCTGTTGGTTTGGAGTGCTTACCTGAGTAGCAGCCTTGACAGTGGCCACTGACAACTCACTAGATTTGGATAAGGTTAACGATCTTTCGCTGGATCTTCGAGATAAGGATTGTTCGCTGGACCGAGAACTGGGAGAAAGTGACCTATTTACTGAAGAACTAGATATGGCTCTTTGGGATGACTTTAAATCTCTTGACGGGACATTCAGGACCTTCTTACTTTCTGTGTTTGGACGTGTTGACGAAGACACATTGTAACTGTCCGACACACCTCTTGCCTTAGCCACATTCTGGGTGATGTTTCTCATGTTCTTTGAATAACCCCCCACTCTGTCTTTTGTAACTATGGATTCCTCTTTTCTTTGGCTTCCTTCCCGAGTTCTTGTTCTCGGTTTTGGCAACACCGATTCTCCTGTTAAGCTACTTTTGGAACTTCCTAGGCTAGTTCTTGAACTGGTTTTAGAGCTAGACTGTGGACCTCGAGAGGTTCTCTTGGTGTCAGATGTAGTCGAAGAATGACTTTCCGTTCTCTGAATCCTGCCTGCAGCACTCCGGGTCGAACTTCTAGAAAAAGGTTGAGTGCCTTGTTTGCCCAAGCTGCTTCTTGCCGTTAGTTGGCTGTTACTTGATCGTTCGAAAGTGTTGACAGGTGTTTTAACAGCCTCCATTCGTCCTCCTGAATGGTTCATCTGGGGTTTTATTTTTTCCACATTTTTAGATTTTTCAGGCAGGGATATTTTGGGAACTGTGATTTTTGGTAGAGTGTCACACTTGTCAAAGCTGTTCTCTGGTTCCTCCAACAAGCTGTTAGGTACAGTTTGTCTCAGACTTCTTGGTGAATCCACTAAGTCCGTGTCGTAAGCTCCTGCAGAAGATGCACCTTGAGATAATGTCTCACTTACAAGAGACTGTGTTTCTTCAAATCCTTCATCGTGTTCGTGTTCTTCTGTAATCTTCCTCTTAAACATTGGTGATGAACTAAGTGGTGTATGACCTCTTCTTGTATGAAAAGGGTCCTCGTTTACTTGTGTCCGTTCGGTAGGACTGCTTTGTGTATCTAGGCATTTTGGGTCAGACAATGAGTTTCTTACCTGCAACAGCCTGTTTGTTGATTCAGTGACAGGAGTTTGAATCTGTACTGGACTAGGACGAGAGTAAGTGCCCTTCTGATGCTTGTCTTCTTGAAGAATTTCTGTACTTTTACCATCATTTGTTAGTGGAACTGCTCGTGAATCTTGGTTTACTGAAGAGCTTTGGACCACTTCAACATTCGAAAGGCATACAGTTTCATCTGGTTTCTCTGTAGTACACCCATTACTGGCTCTACTGACATTATAGGAAGGTTCTGGAGATATCTCTCCAGTTTGAGTTTGCTTTCCTATTGCTTCAGAGGTCTTCTTAAAGTTTTCGGTCAGGGAACTCCAACGTTTGGCTAACCTAGCACGAAGAGACGTGGACTTCTTTTTACCATCTGAAGGATCCTGTTCATCTTTTTGAGTTTTGTTCTCTCGTGATTTGATATCCTGTACCTCCAGGTTGTCCTGTTTAGGTCTAGGATTGGTAAAATAATTCAGTTGTTGGATTTCTTGACTTGCCAAACTAATATCTTTCAATGCACCTTCAATAAACTCTTGGTCATTGTCGCGTACTTCAACTGATTGTTGGTCAGTTTTTACTGTCTTATCCTGTTCATAATCATCTTTAGATTGTTTAGCTTTTCCATTTCCAAGGTTCTTCTGGTTTGGACGACTTCTTCTCGTAGTTTTCCTTATCAGAGAAAAACGATCAAAATTCCCTTCACCTTCCATGTCGACCTCTTCTTGTGTCACTGAGTCTTTGTTCTCGAATGATCCACCAGGGTTTGTATTTGAAAATTGCTTGGGCTTATGTGAATCCTTCTCAGGCTTATCTAGACTTATATCAACATCTGATTTTTTGACATCGTCACCCTTATGTTGACCTCTTGGCTTATAAACTGTTGCTAAATCATCTTCTGTTGATTCCACAACTTTAGATGGTCTGGATTTAGGAACAGATTCTCTCATGCTCGTGTAAAGCCTATTTCTTCTCGGCGGTGCAATGTTTGAGACAGAATCAATAGGTGTCGCAAGGCTTATCTCGTTACTAAAGTCTCCATCTACATGATTTGGTGACGTAAGTTCTTGTACAGATTCAGCAACTCGCTCACTTGAAATAAGGTCTGGAGTTTCTATAGGTAAGGGTAATGTCTCTTTAGTAATAGTTTTCTCTGAAGTTGGATGGTTCAAGGGGTTTTCTATAGAACTTTTGTTGTTGATTACTTCTTCAGGTAAGGTTTCTCTCGGGCTTTGCCTTGATCTTGATGTTACAGTTCTATTATCTTCTCTCTCCACAATGCTAGCTGATGTGTTGTTGTTATTCCTGGTCATTCCAGATGAAATGTTTTGTTGTACTTTGGATTCCACACTGGTCTGGGTTGGGGAGACAACATCTTTACCTAATTCCGAATCAGCTGATGGTCTTCTGACGTACAGCGTTAATGTTTCCTTACTGCTTTCTTTACCCAAACTGCTCTTTGAACCATCCAACGAATTTGTAGACCGTCGACTACGATATTTTCTACGATCGTCATCTACTGACTCGAAACTATTGGCCACATTTAATGTGCTCTTTCTCCATCTAGACTTGTCTTTCACTTGAGCACTTTCCACAGTTTCCATAACCTTTTCTATATCTGTACTGGGCATTGCATTTTTAAGTTTTTTGGTGTACATTTCAGAATCAGTCTTGGCCTCGTGAAGAGTTCCTAGGTTAGAAGATCGATTGTCTTCATCAACCTTTTCTTGACCATAAAAACCTACATCAGACTCCCTCTGTTCTAATTCTTGGCGTCTTCGTCGTTCCAGAAGCATCCGATCTTTTAACTTCTTCTCCTTTTCTTCCTCTCTTTCATTTTCTTGTAACCAGTCTTCAATTTTTCTTCTCCATTGCTTTGGTTTCACTTCTGTATTATTCTCTTGTATAGTCATGACTCTTTCCATAGTTGGAGAAATTGGTGAGGCTGGCCGTTCTCTTTCGTTCAGCTCAACAGCCAACAAATCCTGGCGTCTTCGTCTTCCAGATCGCCGGAGCAGAGATCTGTCCAAAGATCCACCATCTATGCTTCCCAAAGACTTACGATCTTTGGCCTCTAACTCAGAAGTATGTTTTAAGTAATCTATGAGTTCCACGTCTTGATCTTCTGAAGAAAGGCGACTTCTTCTCCTCCGAAGACTGCCAGTAGGGGTAACGTCAGATAATTCTCCAGTGTCTATGTTATCTTGACCATTGGTTATTGATGTAATTGAACCAATACGTCGTCGAACCACTCTTGGAGAACTCATGTACTCTTCTTCTGATGGCAGACTGCTGTTTAGACTGTTGAGTCGATTGAGATCTGACGAATGGTCCAAAGTCGCCTTTTTTACTTTTTGAACTTTGAACTTATTGTCACCAAGACGGTTTTGAGAAAATCCATTCCGGATGTCACCAAGCAGTGTGTCCATTATATGATTGTCACTCTCACTTCCAGACATTGAACTAGGGCGCAAATC
Source organism: Tachypleus tridentatus (assembly GCF_004210375.1). Lineage (NCBI taxonomy): Eukaryota > Metazoa > Arthropoda > Merostomata > Xiphosura > Limulidae > Tachypleus > Tachypleus tridentatus. The sequence goes on from NC_134827.1 coordinate 113,855,654, forward strand.
AGACGCTGTAGAACGACAAGGAATAACACTAATTAAAAAAAACACTGATAACATATCAAACGTATTATTACACGTCGTAAAGTGTGGTAACAGCAGGTATTGTTACACGTCTTAAAGTGTGGTAACAGCAGGCATTGTTACACGTCTTAAAGTGTGGTAACAGCAGGCATTGTTACACGTCTTAAAGTGTGGTAACAGCAGGCATTGTTACACGTCTTAAAGTGTGGTAACAGCAGGTATTGTTACAATGCATTCCTACTTAAAAATATGTTAACAAACCAAATATATCGATTTTGGTAATTTTATAGTTCGTTACAGAAGTTCAAATTGATGCGTGTCTTACCTCTAGAACTTCACCTCTCTAAGACCGATTGTGGTAGTTTTATAGTTCGTTATAGAAATTCAAACTGATGTGTATCTTACCTCTAGAACTTCACCTCTCTAAGACCGATTGTGGTAGTTTTATAGCTCATTATAGAAGTTCAAACTGGTGTGTCTTACCTCTAGAACTTCACCTCTCTAAGACCGATTGTGGTAGTTTTATAGTTCGTTATAGAAATTAAAACCGATGTGTATCTTACCTCTAGAACTTCACCTCTCTAACACTGATTGTGGTAGTTTTATAGTTCATTATAGAAATTAAAACCGATGTGTATCTTACCTCTAGAACTTCACCTCTCTAAGACCGATTGTGGTAGTTTTATAGTTCATTATAGAAATTAAAACCGATGTGTATCTTACCTCTAGAACTTCACCTCTCTAAGACCGATTGTGGCAGTTTTATAGTTCGTTATAGAAATTCAAACTGATGTGTATTTTACCTCTAGAACTTCACCTCTCTAACACTGATTGTGGTAGTTTTATAGTTCGTTATAAAAATTCAAACTGGTGTGTGTCTTACCTCTAGAACTTCACCTCTCTAAGACCGATTGTGGTAGTTTTATATCTCGTTATAGAAATTCAAACTGGTGTGTGTCTTACCTCCAGAACTTCACCTCTCTGAGACCGATTGTGGTAGTTTTATAGTTCGTTACAGAAGTTCAAACTGGTGTGTGTCTTACCTCTAGAACTTCACCTCTCTAAGACCGATTGTGGTAGTTTTATAGTTCGTTATAGAAGTTCAAATTAATGCGCGTCTTACCTCTAGAACTTCACCTCTCTAAGACCGATTGTGGGAGTTTTATAGTTCGTTATAGAAGTTCAAACTGGTGTGTGTCTTACCTCTAGAACTTCACCTCTCTAACACTGATTGTGGTAGTTTTATAGCTCATTATAGAAGTTCAAACTGGTGTGTGTCTTACCTCTAGAATTTCACCTCTCTAAGACCGATTATGGAAGTTTTACGTCTCGTTATAGAAATTCAAACTGGTGTGTATCTTACCTCCAGAACTTCACCTCTCTAAGACCGATTGTGGTAGTTTTATAGTTCGTTACAGAAATTCAAACTGGTGTGTGTCTTACCTCCAGAACTTCGCTTCACTAAGACCGATTGTGGTAGTTTTATAGCTCATTACAGAAGTTCAAAGCGGTGTGTATCTTACCTCCAGAACTTCACCTCTCTAAGACCGATTGTGGTAGTTTTATAGTTCTTTACAGAAATTCAAACTGGTGTGTGTCTTACCTCCAGAACTTCGCCTCTCTAAGACCGATTGTGGTAGTTTTATAGTTCATTACAGAAGTTCAAAGCGGTGTGTATCTTACCTCCAGAACTTCACCTCTCTAAGACCGATTGTGGTAGTTTTATAGTTCGTTACAGAAATTCAAACTGGTGTGTGTCTTACCTCCAGAACTTCGCCTCTCTAAGACCGATTGTGGTAGTTTTATAGTTCATTACAGAAGTTCAAAGCGGTGTGTATCTTACCTCCAGAACTTCACCTCTCTAAGACCGATTGTGGTAGTTTTATAGTTCGTTACAGAAATTCAAACTGGTGTGTGTCTTACCTCCAGAGCTTCGCCTCTCTAAGACCGATTGTGGTAGTTTTATAGTTCGTTACAGAAGTTCAAACTGGTGTGTGTCTTACCTCCAGAACTTCGCCTCTTCAATGCCAACTGTTCCTCCCTTTGTCTACGTCTGGCTTCTGCTTTTTTCTCCTGCTGGTGACGACGTTCATTCTCCTGTACAGAATACAAATTAGGTTTGGTAATCAAACTGAACATAACATTACTACAGCAACAATTGTACGGTTTGTGATAGACATTGTCTTATATATTTCCCTTCAATCTTATTTCTTGTTGAATTATATACTTACTCGTATATAATTAATGACTTACTTACCTCAATCGCTGTTTTGAATTTATGACAAAAATTCTGGAAAACTTTGAAACATTCTTCTAGCTTAAAAGTTGCTTTATCTTCGCATAGAAACTCTGCTAGATCCACGCGGACTTCTTCGAGAGCTTCTATATCTTTTGCAACATCGACAACATCCTCTTCTGCAACCTGCAACCGAAACCAATTGATACTTATTAAAGTAAACGTCGGGCTTTTAGTTTTGTGATTTCCGAAGACATCTACAATGTTATATTTAATTCGACGATAAGTCGAATTAAAACCAATACAAGAGTTGAATTACTAGTGAACTTCAAGAGAAGTGTAGCAATAATACATGAGTTTTTCTTCCAATAATTTTGGTTCCGAAACTAATAAAAAACATACAGCTCTTTAAGTACAGCTTAGCATGGTTAGAGATAGGATCAGGGCGCTCGACTCGGGTCGGGAATTCTAATCCCCTTGTCCAATCATACATGCTCGTCCTTTGAGACGCAGATACATTATAATGTGATAGTCAGTCCAACTTTTCTTAAGTATAAAAGTAGCTCAAAAGCTGTCGATGGTGACAGACTGTCTTCCCTGTTGTTCGCTGATATATTAGGGAACACTAACGTAGGTGACGCTCGTGTAGCTTTTCGTGAAATTCAAACTATTTAAGATCAAGAGAAGTTGGAACGTTCATTTATAGAAAGGCTTAGCTATTCAGTTACTAGTGGGATCTTGGCCGAGTTTTAGAATAGATTTAGCTTACTTAATTCGATATTATTGTTTTTTTAAATTTCTGACAACGATTCCATTCAGCCCGGCTTGTTTGGTTCCTGAGCGTTATGGTACATAATTATGTGTGTTCGGGGTTCAGTTCCATGTAGTGGATAGAGCGCAGATAAACATTGTGTACGTTTTACTAAAAACAATGACACAATGAATTATCTGGCGTCAGAACTACAATTTTTGCGTTTTAAACCTTCAAGCTAACCTGCTAACTAATTCTATTACGACAGTTGTTATAAGTCAGATATCAGTCCATATGTTTAACGTGTTTATTAATAACCCTTAAACGTCTATTATTGTAAGCGATCATATGGTATACCGTATTAATTTATACACTTCTTTAGAAAAACAAATTTATGTCACTCATATTATTTATTTTACTGTTTTATTTCGAATCATTCTACGCCCTCTAACTCATTGCGATCGATTTACGAGTGACTGTAATTCGTGATGACAAGAAACTCACTTGAAGTAAAAATGTATTTCAAGACGGCTGGTATGGGTATTAAAACTTTTATTAAAATAAAGCAGAGGACAACGTTAGAAGGTCAAAACTTGTTCTCTACTTTATTTTAATAAAAGTTTTAGCACCTACACCAGCCGTCTTGAGATGCATTTTTACGAGTGACTGAATGAAAAGCGCCCTCTGTAATCAAAGAACTGTAGAGTTTGCACTATCAGAATATCTGGTGTCGAATCCTGGTATTATCGTTTACAAAATAAATGTTAACGAAACTATACAGTTTACAGAAAAACTACGGTAATAAGAAAGGTATGCAAATATATCCATCAATACAATATTAGTCACGTAAAATAGTTTCATAGTTCTAACACATGAACAGTCTCCAACATTAGGACATAACACACAAAACGTTTTAATGGTTTCACAGTTCTAACACATGAACAGTGTCCATCAGTAGGCCATAACACACAGAACGTTTTAATGGTTTCATAGTTCTAACACATGAACAGTGTCCAACAGTAAGACATAATACACAGAACGTTTTAATGGTTTCATAGTTCTAACACATGAACAGTGTCCAACAGTAGGACATAACACATAGAACGTTTTAATGGATTCATAGTTCTAACACATGAACAGTGTCCAACGGTAAGACATAACACACAGAACGTTTTAATGGTTTCATAGTTCTAACACATGAACAGTGTCCAACAGTAAGACATAATACACATAACGTTTTAATGGTTTCACAGTTCTAACACATGAACAGTGTCCATCAGTAGGCCATAACACACAGAACGTTTTAATGGTTTCATAGTTCTAACACATGAACAGTGTCTAACAGTAAGACATAATACACAGAACGTTTTAATGGTTTCATAGTTCTAACACATGAACAGTGTCCAACAGTAGGACATAACACATAGAACGTTTTTATGGTTTCATAGTTCTAACACATGAACAGTGTCCAACGGTAAGACATAACACACAGAACGTTTTAATGGTTTCATAGTTCTAACACATGAACAGTGTCCAACAGTAAGACATAATACACATAACGTTTTAATGGTTTCACAGTTCTAACACATGAACAGCGTCCATCAGTAGGCCATAACACACAGAACGTTTTAATGGTTTCATAGTTCTAACACATGAACAGTGTCCAACAGTAAGACATAATACACAGAACGTTTTAATGGTTTCATAGTTCTAACACATGAACAGTGTCCAACAGTAGGACATAACACATAGAACGTTTTAATGGATTCATAGTTCTAACACATGAACAGTGTCCAACAGTAAGACATAATACACAGAACGTTTTAATGGTTTCATAGTTCTAACACATGAACAGTGTCCAACAGTAGGACATAATACACAGAACGTTTTAATGGTTTCATATTTCTAACACATGAACAGCGTCCAACAGTAAGATATAATACACAGAACGTTTTAATGGTTTCATAGTTCTAACACATGAACAGTGTTCAACAGTAGGACATAACACACAGAACGTTTAAATGGTTTCACAGTTCTAACACATGAACAGTGTCCAACAGTAAGACATAATACACAAAACGTTTTAATGGTTTCATAGTTCTAACACATGAACAGTGTCCAACAGTAAGACATAATAATACACAGAACGTTTTAATGGATTCATAGTTCTAACACATGAACAGTGTCCAACAGTAAGACATAATACACATAACGTTTTAATGGTTTCATAGTTCTAACAAATGAACAGTGTCCAACAGTAAGACATAATACACAGAACGTTTTAATGGTTTCATTGTTCTATCACATAAACAGTGTCCAACAGTAGGACATAATACACAGAACGTTTTAATGGTTACATAGTTCTAACACATGAACAGTGTCCAACAGTAGGACATAATACACAGAACGTTTTAATGGTTACATAGTTCTAACACATAAACAGTGTCCAACAGTAGGACATAATACACAGAACGTTTTAATGGTTTCATAGTTCTAACACATAAACAGTGTCCAACAGTAGGACATAATACACAGAACGTTTTAATGGTTTCATAGTTCTAACACATGAACAGTGTCCAACAGTAGGACATAATACACAGAACGTTTTAATGGTTTCATAGTTCTAACACATGAACAGTGTCCAACAGTAGGACATAATACACAGAACGTTTTAATGGTTACATAGTTCTAACACATAAACAGTGTCCAACAGTAGGACATAATACACAGAACGTTTTAATGGTTTCATAGTTCTAACACATAAACAGTGTCCAACAGTAGGACATAATACACAGAACATTTTAATATCGACCAGCGACATATGAGATACTGAAACAAACTCTGACCTTTAAGAAATCTTCCATTTGTTCTCTTATTTGAACGTCAGCATTCATGACCTGTTTAGAAACCTTGGTCACTTTGTCTCTCAGGATGTTGACCTCCGTTTTTAGATTATCAATGGATAGTCTATAAGGAAAATTATGATAAAAATGGACCTTAGAAAACGTATCATGTTATTTAATAGTATTAACTGTCAATTACACAGGTAACACAACAACTGGGTACAAACACTACACTGGAAAAACACATACGACATACATATATATATATCTATATACATAGGTAAGAAGTAGGTAAAAAAAACAATAGATAATTAGATAAGAAAATATGTTTTATGAACTTCTCTTGTTGTTTATATCACTGTCACAGTAACCTACTTCATGGCTTCTTCTAAAGTTGGCATTTTGTCACTAAACTTTAGTAAATCAGGATTTTTCTTCTCTGCCTCCTAAAACAAAATAGAAACACAAAAACATTACAACTATCAACCCTCTGAATGAATTACACATCAAATATGAAACATGTTATCACAAGTACTATAAAAATAAACAGGAATAGTAGAACAACTGTCTGGAATAGTTAGAGTACATAAAAAAAGAGTTTAATATAGGACAGAGTGCATAGAAAAAGTTATATATAGGATAGAGTACATAGAAGAGAGTTTATTATAGGATGGAGTACATAGAAACGAGTTAAATATAAGATAGAGTACATAGAAGAAAGTTATATATAAGATAGAGTACATAGAAACGAGTTAAATATAGGCTAGAGTATATAAAACAGAGTCAAAATATAGATACAGTATATAGAAGAAAGTTATACATAGGATAGAGTGCATAGAACAGAGTACATAGAACAGTTAAATATAGGACAGAGTACAAAGAAGAGAGTTAAATATAGGATACAGTATATAGAAGAAAGTTATATATAAGATAGAGTATATATATAAGACAGTTAAATGTGGGGTAGAGAACACAGAACAGAGTTAAATATAGGATAAAGTATATAGAAGAAAATTATATATAAGATAGAATATATAGAACAGAATTATATATAGGCTAGAGTATATAGAAAAGAGTTAAATATAGGACAGAGTACATAGAACAGAGTTAAATAGAGGATAGAGTACATAGAACATAGTTAAGTATAGGATAGAGTGCATAGAACAGAGTTAAATATAGAATAGAGTACATAGAACATGTTAAATAGAGGATAGAGTACATAGAACATGTTAAATAGAGGATAGAGTACACAGAACAGAGTTAAATATAGGGTTGAGTATACAGAAGAAAAAAGTTATATATAGTATAGAGAATGTAGAAGAAAGTTATATATAGTATAGAGAATATAGAAGAAAGTTATATATAGTATAGAGAATATAGAAGAAAGTTATATATAGTATAGAGAATATAGAAGAAAGTTATATATAGTATAGAGAATACAGAAGAAAGTTATATATAGTATAGAGAATATAGAAGAAAGTTATATATAGTATAGAGAATATAGAAGAAAGTTATATATAGTATAGAGTATACAGAAGAGAGTTTAATATAGTATAGAGAATATAGAAGAAAGTTATATATAGTATAGAGAATATAGAAGAAAGTTATATATAGTATAGAGTATACAGAAGAGAGTTTAATATAGGGTAGAGTATACAGAAGAAAGTTATATATAGTATAGAGAATATAGAAGAAAGTTATATATAGTATAGAGAATATAGAAGAAAGTTATATATAGTATAGAGAATATAGAAGAAGAAAGTTATACATAGTATAGAGTATACAGAAGAAAGTTATATATAGTATAGAGAATGTAGAAGAAAGTTATATATAGTATAGAGAATATAGAAGAAAGTTATATATAGTATAGAGAATATAGAAGAAAGTTATACATAGTATAGAGTATACAGAAGAAAGTTATATATAGTATAGAGAATGTAGAAGAAAGTTATATATAGTATAGAGAATATAGAAGAAAGTTATATATAGTATAGAGTATACAGAAGAAAGTTATATATAGTATAGAGTATACAGAAGAAAGTTATATATAGTATAGAATGTAGAAGAAAGTTATATATAGTATAGAGAATGTAGAAGAAAGTTATATATAGTATAGAGAATATAGAAGAAAGTTATATATAGTATAGAGTATACAGAAGAAAGTTATATATAGTATAAAGAATGTAGAAGAAAGTTATATATAGTATAAAGAATGTAGAAGAAAGTTATATATAGTATAGAGTATACAGAAGAAAGTTATATATAGTATAGAGTATACAGAAGAAAGTTATATATAGTATAGAGAATGTAGAAGTTATATATAGTATAGAGAATATAGAAGAAAGTTATATATAGTATAAAGAATGTAGAAGAAAGTTACATATAGTATAGAGAATGTAGAAGAAAGTTATATATAGTATAGAGAATATAGAAGAAAGTTATATATAGTATAGAGAATATAGAAGAAAGTTATATATAGTATAGAGAATATAGAAGAAAGTTATATATAGGATAGAGTACACAAAACAGAGTTAAGTATACTATAGAGTACATAGAAGAAAGTTATATGTAGGACATAATACACCAAAGCAAGTTAAATATAAGATTTCATGGAGAGAAATGTAACATGTTTTCTCCACGCTGTAAACACACTTTTATAACAGTTGTAGTTCTTGGATGTTAACATGGATCTTAACACGGATGTGAGTTTAAATCTTCTTAAATCAAAGAATGACAAATAATGTATAGGTTGTACTGCTTCCTTACCAGCGCCACGTAGTGAATGAGGTTCATTCCGGGTTTATTAGCCCTAATGTCTGTTAGCTTCAGTAGAGACATCATTTTAAACCCAGCTGCATTTCCAGCATAACCACCCTAGAAGAGAAACAGAGTTGCTTCGTCACTCATAAAGGAAACATAATAAATCCATTTTAACTGTTTTATCACACGTAGAACCACAGTGAATAAACCATTCTCTGTCTTACTTTCTGATTCAATCTAAACTGTTACGATCCTTGCTCTAGGCTATAAAACAGTAACAGTTGAAAATAAGTAGTTATATTATAAAATAATGGAATTTATTTGTTAAATTTCTAAGAGATACTGTTTTTTGTTTCATAATATCCCAGAAAACCCCATTTTGAAACTGTAGCTTGAAAGAAAGCACTAGTTACAAACATCCATCGCCATCTGTTGAGCTATTCTGATATGATTGAACAGTAAGTCTTGACTTCACTGTTGTAATGCACTCATAATCTCAAGGAGTGGGTCCAGCATGGCCAGGTAGTTAAGGCGTTCGACTCATAATCTGAGAGTCGTGGGTTCGAATCTCCGTCGCACCAAACGTGCTTGTCCTTTCAATCGTGAGGGCGTTATAACTAACGGTTATCCCACTATTTGTTAGTAAAAGAGTAGCCCAAGAGTTGATTGCGACATAAAAATGCCAAACCCACTCACTCACCCACCTTAGAGTTGGTGGTGGGTGGTGATGACCATCTGCTTTCCCTCTAGTCTTGCACTGCTAAGTTAGGGACGGCTAGCACAGATAGCCCTAGTGCAGCTTGGTGCGAACTTTCAAAACAAGCAAACAAACAAAAGTCGAGTGCTAAAATTAAACACACATTTTTTTTCCTGTCCCAGGATGTGTTAATTTCTTTTAAATTACCGTATTTTCCGGTTAATAAGCCGATGCCAATTTTCAGCTCTGAAAATGAGGGTTTTTGCTTATTACCGCCCAATAAGCCGAAGCCATTTTTAAGAAGTGACAAGTTTCTTCAAAATGATTTCTTAGTCTCGTTTCAGCGTCAGCATGCATGTTGTGTGTAATCATTGGCGTTCTGTAGTAAAGCAGAACGTGTCGTATTGAGACAGAGATGGAATCAATATGTCATTCGTTATTGGCTCCACTCACTGTAATTAGGTAACCAATGAAATTCCAGAAACAACGTTTCACTTAACGTGCTTTGCTGATTGGACAAAATTACCGCCAATGGTAATTTTCAACAGAAAAACATTTCCTAAGAGGAAGAAATTTCCGAAAGGAGTGATCGGCCAATAAGCCGACCCCCAAAAATCAGGTCCAAAATTTAGGGCTAGAAATTCGGCTTATTAGGCGGAAAATACGTTATGCCGTCACAGTAGATTTTAGCCGTTAAGAACTGGAAATAAACACATCATCGGAATTCATCTTTCTTTCAGATGGTGTGTCACATCGTGACAAACAGAAATAATACTTCTATATTTAAACAACTACCTTAGTACATTGTTCGCCCACTAGAGGGCTATTTTACTTTATTTTATTTAATAGAAATGTTTTTGTGTAAATTCGTTGTCGATAACGTAAAATTGCCCGCCATATGCCGGACCTTTGCAACAACGAATGAATATAATATATGTTTATTCACAAGAATATCACAATACCTATGTACATGGACATAGGGGTCATGGAATCTTGCACTTATCCATGTTGTAATTAATTTAACAATTTTTAAAAACCATCTACTAGGAGACAGAAAAAGGTCAAATGTACTTGAACTTCCGCGGGCTACAGCACCAAAACATCCATAAAAAGAATGTTCGTTTTAGAAAGTAATGACAACAAGTAACACCAACTTACTGCGTTCAGAAAGTTGCCAGCGACAAGCACCAGATACAAAACTTCATGGAGACAGTGACATTCCTTGATTTCTGTAGAAAAAACAACAGTGGTCAGTACCGCACTGAAACCACTGACCTACGGTCATTCACTGGTATCTTATATGTTAGTAACTCATACCATAGTTAAGACACTTCTGTACCTTATACCATAGCTAGGACACTTCTGTACCTTAAACTTTTGGTAAGACACTTCTGTACCTTATACCATAGATAAGACAATTCTGTAACTTATACTATAACTAAGACACTTCTGTACCTTATACCATAGTTAAGACACTTCTGTATCTTATACCATAGCTGGGACACTTCTGTACCTTAAACTATAGCTAAGACACGTCTGTACCTTATACCATAGTTAAGACACTTCTGTACCTAATACCATAGTTAAGACACTTCTGTATCTTATACCACAGCTAGGACACTTCTGTACCTTAAACTATAGCTAAGACACGTCTGTACCTTATACCATAGTTAAGACACTTCTGTACCTAATACCATAGCTAAGACATTTCGGTACCTTAAACCATAGTTAAAACGCTTCTGTACCTTATACCATACTAAAGACACTTGTGTACCTAATACCATACATAAGACACTACTGTACCCAATACCATAGTTAAGACATTTCTGTATCTTATACCATAGTTAAGACACTTCTGTATCTTATACCACAGTTAAGACATTTCTGTATCTTATACCATTGTTAAGACATTTCTGTTCCTTATACCACAGTTAAGACACTTCTGTACATTAAACTATAGTTAAAACACTTCTGTACTTTATACCACAGTCAGAACACTTACACTATAGTTGAAACACATAATCAGAACACATACCTTGTGCTGCTAACTTTATTATGTCTTTATACCACAGTCAGAACACTTACACTATAGTTTAAACACATAAACAGAACACATACCTTGTGCTGCTAACTTTATGATGTCTATCGCAGGTTCCAAGAAGTTCATATTTGTTCTGTACTTTATACCACAGTCAGAACACTTACACTATAGTTGAAACACATAAACAGAACACATACCTTGTGCTGCTAACTTTATGATGTCTATCGCAGGTTCCAAGAAGTTCATATTTGTTCTGTACTTTATACCACAGTCAGAACACTTACACCATAGTTGAAACACATAAACAGAACACATACCTTGTGCTGCTAACTTTATTATGTCTATCGCAGGTTCCAAGAAGTTCATATTTGTTCTGTACTTTATACCACAGTCAGAACACTTACACCATAGTTGAAACACATAAACAGAACACATACCTTGTGCTGCTAACTTTATTATGTCTATCGCAGGTTCCAGAAAGTTCATATTTGTTCTGTACTTTATACCACAGTCAGAACACTTACACCATAGTTGAAACACATAAACAGAACACATACCTTGTGCTGCTAACTTTATGATGTCTATCGCAGGTTCCAAGAAGTTCATATTTGTTCTGTACTTTATACCACAGTCAGAACACTTACACCATAGTTGAAACACATAAACAGAACACATACCTTGTGCTGCTAACTTTATGATGTCTATCGCAGGTTCCAAGAAGTTCATATTTGTTCTGTACTTTATACCACAGTCAGAACACTTACACCATAGTTGAAACACATAAACAGAACACATACCTTGTGCTGCTAACTTTATGATGTCTATCGCAGGTTCCAAGAAGTTCATATTTGTTCTGTACTTTATACCACAGTCAGAACACTTACACCATAGTTGAAACACATAATCAGAACACATACCTTGTGCTGCTAACTTTATGATGTCTATCGCAGGTTCCAAGAAGTTCATATTTGTTCTGTACTTTATACCACAGTCAGAACACTTACACCATAGTTGAAACACATAAACAGAACACATACCTTGTGCTGCTAACTTTATGATGTCTATCGCAGGTTCCAAGAAGTTCATATTTGTTCTGTACTTTATACCACAGTCAGAACACTTACACCATAGTTGAAACACATAAACAGAACACATACCTTGTGCTGCTAACTATTATCCAAGAAGTTCATATTTGTTCTGTACTTTATACCACAGTCAGAACACTTACACCATAGTTGAAACACATAATCAGAACACATACCTTGTGCTGCTAACTTTATGATGTCTATCGCAGGTTCCAAGAAGTTCATATTTGTTCTGTACTTTATACCACAGTCAGAACACTTACACCATAGTTGAAACACATAAACAGAACACATACCTTGTGCTGCTAACTTTATGATGTCTATCGCAGGTTCCAAGAAGTTCATATTTGTTCTGTACTTTATACCACAGTCAGAACACTTACACCATAGTTGAAACACATAAACAGAACACATACCTTGTGCTGCTAACTCTATCGCAGGTTCCAAGAAGTTCATATTTGTTCTGTTTATACCACAGTCAGAACACTTACACTATAGTTTAAACACATAATCAGAACACATACCTTGTGCTGCTAACTTTATGATGTCTATCGCAGGTTCCAAGAAGTTCATATTTGTTCTGTACTTTATACCACAGTCAGAACACTTACACCATAGTTGAAACACATAAACAGAACACATACCTTGTGCTGCTAACTTTATTATGTCTATCGCAGGTTCCAAGAAGTTCATATTTGTTCTGTACTTTATACCACAGTCAGAACACTTACACCATAGTTGAAACACATAAACAGAACACATACCTTGTGCTGCTAACTTTATTATGTCTATCGCAGGTTCCAAGAAGTTCATATTTGTTCTGTACTTTATACCACAGTCAGAACACTTACACCATAGTTGAAACACATAAACAGAACACATACCTTGTGCTGCTAACTTTATGATTTGTTCTGTCTTTATACCACAGTCAGAACACTTACACCATAGTTGAAACACATAAACAGAACACATACCTTGTGCTGCTAACTTTATGATGTCTATCGCAGGTTCCAAGAAGTTCATATTTGTTCTGTACTTTATACCACAGTCAGAACACTTACACCATAGTTGAAACACATAAACAGAACACATACCTTGTGCTGCTAACTTTATGATGTCTTTATACCACAGTCAGAACACTTACACTATAGTTGAAACACATAAACAGAACACATACCTTGTGCTGCTAACTTTATGATGTCTTTATACCACAGTCAGAACACTTACACCATAGTTGAAACACATAAACAGAACACATACCTTGTGCTGCTAACTTTATGATGTCTATCGCAGGTTCCAAGAAGTTCATATTTGTTCTGTACTTTATACCACAGTCAGAACACTTACACCATAGTTGAAACACATAAACAGAACACATACCTTGTGCTGCTAACTTTATGATGTCTATCGCAGGTTCCAAGAAGTTCATATTTGTTCTGTACTTTATACCACAGTCAGAACACTTACACCATAGTTGAAACACATAAACAGAACACATACCTTGTGCTGCTAACTTTATGATGTCTATCGCAGGTTCCAAGAAGTTCATATTTGTTCTGTACTTTATACCACAGTCAGAACACTTACACCATAGTTGAAACACATAAACAGAACACATACCTTGTGCTGCTAACTTTATGATGTCTATCGCAGGTTCCAAGAAGTTCATATTTGTTCTGTACTTTATACCACAGTCAGAACACTTACACCATAGTTGAAACACATAATCAGAACACATACCTTGTGCTGCTAACTTTATGATGTCTATCGCAGGTTCCAAGAAGTTCATATTTGTTCTGTACTTTATACCACAGTCAGAACACTTACACCATAGTTGAAACACATAAACAGAACACATACCTTGTGCTGCTAACTTTATGATGTCTATCGCAGGTTCCAAGAAGTTCATATTTGTTCTGTACTTTATACCACAGTCAGAACACTTACACCATAGTTGAAACACATAAACAGAACACATACCTTGTGCTGCTAACTTTATGATGTCTATCGCAGGTTCCAAGAAGTTCATATTTGTTCTGTACTTTATACCACAGTCAGAACACTTACACCATAGTTGAAACACATAAACAGAACACATACCTTGTGCTGCTAACTTTATGATGTCTATCGCAGGTTCCAAGAAGTTCATATTTGTTCTGTACTTTATACCACAGTCAGAACACTTACACCATAGTTGAAACACATAAACAGAACACATACCTTGTGCTGCTAACTTTATGATGTCTATCGCAGGTTCCAAGAAGTTCATATTTGCTGCAAACTCTTCTTTCAATAACATTCCTTCCACTCTTAACTTGTAACTAGAAACAATACAGACGGTATAATATAGGAACAGTTTATTTTAACAGAGCAAGCACAAACAGTTTTATTTAAACAGAAGAAGTAAGAACAGTTCTGTTTAACAGAAATAGGAACAGTTTATTTTAATAGAGAAGCACAAACAGTTTTATTTAAACAGACAAAGTAAGAACAGTTCTGTTTAACAGAAATAGGAACAGTTTATTTTAATAGAGAAACACAAACAGTTTTATTTAAACAGAAGTAAGAACAGTTCTGTTTAACAGAAATAGGAACAGTTTATTTTAACAGAGCAAGCACAAACAGTTTTATTTAAACAGAAGAAGTAAGAACAGTTCTGTTTAACAGAAATAGGAACAGTTTATTTTAATAGAGAAGCACAAACAGTTTTATTTAAACAGACAAAGTAAGAACAGTTCTGTTTAACAGAAATAGGAACAGTTTATTTTAATTGAGAAGTACAAACAGTTTTATTTAAACAGAAGTAAGAACAGTTCTGTTTAACAGAAATAGGAACAGTTTATTTTAATGGAGAAACACAAACAGTTTTATTCAAACAGAACTAAGAACAGTTCTGTTTAACAGAAATAGGAACAGTTTATTTTAATAGAGAAACACAAACAGTTTTATTTAAACAGAAGTAAGAACAGTTCTGTTTAACAGAAATAGGAACAGTTTATTTTAACAGAGCAAGCACAAACAGTTTTATTTAAACAGAAGAAGTAAGAACAGTTCTGTTTAACAGAAATAGGAACAGTTTATTTTAATAGAGAAGCACAAACAGTTTTATTTAAACAGACAAAGTAAGAACAGTTCTGTTTAACAGAAATAGGAACAGTTTATTTTAATTGAGAAGTACAAACAGTTTTATTTAAACAGAAGTAAGAACAGTTCTGTTTAACAGAAATAGGAACAGTTTATTTTAATGGAGAAACACAAACAGTTTTATTCAAACAGAACTAAGAACAGTTCTGTTTAACAGAAATAGGAACAGTTTATTTTAATAGAGAAACACAAACAGTTTTATTTAAACAGATGTAAGAACAGTTCTGTTTAACAGAAATAGGAAGTTTATTTTAATAGAGAAACACAAACAGTTTTATTTAAACAGAAGTAAGAACAGTTCTGTTTAACAGAAATAGGAACAGTTTATTTTAATAGAGAAACACAAACAGTTTTATTCAAACAGAAGTAAGAACAGTTCTGTTTAACAGAAATAGGAACAGTTTATTTTAATAGAGAAGCACAAACAGTTTTATTTAAACAGAAGTAAGAACAGTTCTGTTTAACAGAAATAGGAACAGTTTATTTTAATAGAGAAGCACAAACAGTTTTATTTAAACAGAAGTAAGAACAGTTCTGTTTAACAGAAATAGGAACAGTTTATTTTAATTGAGAAACACAAACAGTTTTATTTAAACAGAAGTAAGAACAGTTCTGTTTAACAGAAATAGGAACAGTTTATTTTAATACAGAAACACAAACAGTTTTATTTAAACAGAAGTAAGAACAGTTCTGTTTAACAGAAATAGGAACAGTTTATTTTAATAGAGAAACACAAACAGTTTTATTTAAACAGAAGTAAGAACAGTTCTGTTTAACAGAAATAGGAACAGTTTATTTCAACAGAGAAAGTAATATATGGACTTTGGTCTAACAATGTGTGGTAAAAATGTCCGTAGTACACATCACACATTAAGAATTGAAGAACTTAATTTGTTATCCTTATGTTACCTGGACTTTCAATTTTTTGCACCAAGTAATTTAATAAAAACACTTAGAGAAATAATAAATTAACTCACTAGTCTTTGATTTGATAAGTAGCTAACTACACTTAGTTATTATATATAAAAACACAAAGGGAATTGTTCTATCTCAGAACAATACGAAACGATAGTTAACGTTGGTAATTGAACTAACAGTAATAACAAACAACAATAACTTACTTTGGTAACTGAACTAACTGTAATAACACACAACAATAACTTACTTTGGTAACTGAACTAACTGTAATAACAAACAACAAAACTTTACCTTGGTAACTGAACAAACTGCAATAACAAACAACATTAACTTACTTAGGTAAGTTAACTAACTGTAATAACTTACTTTGGTAAGTGCACTAACTGTAATAACAAACAACAATAACTTATCTTGGTAACTGAACTAACTCTAATAAAAAACAACAAAACCTTACCTTGGTAACTGAACAAACTGCAATAACAAACAACAATAACTTACCTTGTTAACTAAACTAACTGTAACAACAAACAACAATAACTTACTTTGGTAACTGAACAAACTGCAATAACAAACAACAATAACTTACTTTGGTAACTGATCTAACTCTAATAAGAAACAACAATAACTTTCTTTGGTAACTGAACAAACTGCAAAAACAAACAACAATAACTTACCTTGGTAACTAAACTAACTGTAATAACAAACAACAATAATTTACCTTGGTAACTGAACTAACTGTAATAACACACAACAATAACTTACTTTGGTGACTGAACTAACTGTAATAACACATAACAATAACTTACTTTGGTAACTGAACTAACTGTAATAACAAACAATAATAACTTACCTTGGTAACTGAACTAACTGTAATAACACATAACAATAACTTACTTTGGTAACTGAACTAACTGTAATAACAAACAATAATAACTTACCTTGGTAACTGAACTAACTGTAATAACAAACAACAATAACTTACTTTGGTAAGTGAACTAACTGTAATAACTTACTTTGGTAACTGAACTAATTGTAATAACACACAATAGTAACTTCATTTTGGGACTGAACTAGCTGTAGTAACACACAATGATAACGTATTTTGGTAACTGAACTAACAGTAGTAACACAGAATAACTTACCTTGGTAACTGAACTGTAATAACAAACAACAAAAACTTACTTTGGTAACTGAACAAACTGCAATAACAAACAACAATAACTTATCTTGGTAACTTATCTAACTCTAATAAGAAACAACAATAACTTACTTTGGTAACTGAACAAACTGCAAAAAACAAACAACAATAACTTACCTTGGTAACTAAACTAACTGTAATAACAAACAACAATAACTTACATTGGTAACTAAACTAACTGTAATAACACACAACAATAACTTACTTTGGTAAATGATTTGTAATAATAAAAAACAATAACTTACTTTGATAACTGAACGAACTGTAATAACAAACAACAATAACTTACTTTGGTAAGTGAACTAACTGTAATAACTTACTTTGGTAACTGAACTAATTGTAATAACACACAATAGTAACTTCATTTTGGGACTGAACTATCTGTAGTAACACACAATGATAACGTATTTTGGTAACTGAACTAACAGTAGTAACACAGAATAACTTACTTTGGTAACTGAAATGTAATAACAAACAACAAAAACTTACTTTGGTAACTGAACTGTAATAACAAACAATAATAACTTACCTTGGTAACTGAACTAACTGTAATAACACACAACAATAACTTACTTTGGTAACTGAACTAACTGTAATAACACATAACAATAACTTACTTTGATAACTGAACTAACTGTAATAACAGACAACAATAACTTACTTTGGTAACTGAACTAAATGTAATAACAAACAACAATAACTTACCTTGGTAACTGAACTAACTGTAATAACACACAACAATAACTTACTTTGGTAACTGATTTGTAATAATAAACAACAATAACTTACTTTGATAACTGAACTAACTGTAATAACAAACAACAATAACTTACTTTGATAACTGAACTAACTGTAATAACAAACAACAATAACTTACTTTGGTAAGTGAACTAACTGTAATAACTTACTTTGGTAACTGAACTAATTGTAATAACACACAATAGTAACTTCATTTTGGGACTGAACTAGCTGTAGTAACACACAATGATAACGTATTTTGGTAACTGAACTAACAGTAGTAACACAGAATAACTTACTTTGGTAACTGAAATGTAATAACAAACAACAAAAACATACCTTGGTAACTGAACTAACTGTAATAACAAACAACAATAACTTACTTTGGTAAGTGAACTAACTGTAATAACTTACTTTGGTAAGTACACTAACTGTAATAACTTACTTTGGTAACTGAACTAACAGTAATAACACACAATAGTAACTTCATTTTGGGACTGAACTAGCTGTAGTAACACACAATGATAACGTATTTTGGTAACTGAACTAACAGTAGTAACACAGAATAACTTACCTTGGTAACTGAACTGTAATAACAAACAACAATAACTTATCTTGGTAACTGATCTAACTCTAATAAGAAACAACAATAACTTACTTTGGTAACTAAACAAACTGCAAAAAACAAACAACAATAACTTACCTTGGTAACTAAACTAACTGTAATAACAAACAACAATAACTTACTTTGATAACTGAACTAACTGTAATAACAAACAACAATAACTTACTTTGATAACTGAACTAACTGTAATAACAAACAACAATAACTTACTTTGGTAAGTGAACTAACTGTAATAACTCACTTTGGTAACTGAACTAATTGTAATAACACACAATAGTAACTTCATTTTGTGACTGAACTAGCTGTAGTAACACACAATGATAACGTATTTTGGTAACTGAACTAACAGTAGTAACACAGAATAACTTACTTTGGTAACTGAACTGTAATAACAAACAACAAAAACTTACTTTGGTAACTGAACTAACTGTAATAACACACAACAATAACATACCTTGGTAACTGAACTAACTGTAAAAACAAACAACAATAACTTACTCTGGTAAGTGAACTAACTGTAATAACTTACTTTGGTAACTGAACTAGCTGTAGTAACACACAATGATAACGTATTTTGGTTAACTGAACTAACAGTAGTAACACAGAATAACTTACCTTGGTAACTGAACTAACAGTAGTAACACAGAATAACTTACTTTGGTAACTGAACTAACAGTAGTAACACAGAATAACTTAGTTTGGTAACTGAACTGAACTAACAGTAGCAACACAGAATAACTTACTTTGGTAGCTGAACTGAACTAACAGTAGTAACACAGAATAACTTAACTTTGGTAGCTGAACTGAACTAACAGTAGCAACACAGAATAACTTACCTTGGTAACTGAACTAACAGTAGTAACACAGAATAACTTACCTTGGTAACTGAACTAACAGTAGTAACACAAAATAATTTACTTTGGTAACTGAACTAACTGTAATAACTTACTTTGGTAATTGAACTAATTGTAATAACACACAATAGTAACTTCATTTTGTGACTGAACTAGCTGTAGTAACACACAATGATAACGTATTTTGGTAACTAAACTAACAGTAGTAACACAGAATAACTTACTTTGGTAACTGATCTGTAATAACAAACAACAAAAACTTACTTTGGTAACTGAACTAACTGTAATAAAACACAACAATAACATACCTTGGTAACTGAACTAACAGTAGTAACACAGAATAACTTACATTGGTAACTGAACTGTAATAACAAACAACAAAAACTTACTTTGGTAACTGAACTAACTGTAATAAGACACAACAATAACATACCTTGGTAACTGAACTAACTGTAATAACAAACAACAATATCTTACTTTGGTAAGTGAACTAACTGTAATAACTTACTTTGGTAAGTGAACTAACTGTAATAACTTACTTTGGTAAGTGAACTAACTGTAATAACACACAATAGTAACTTCTTTTTGTGACTGAACTAGCTGTAGTAACACACAATGATAACGTATTTTGGTAACTGAACTAACAGTAGTAACACAGAATAACTTACCTTGGTAACTGAAGTAACAGTAGTAACACAGAATAACTTACTTTGGTAACTGAACTAACAGTAGTAACACAGAATAACTTACCTTGGTAACTGAACTAACAGTAGTAACACAGAATAACTTACTTTGGTAACTGAACTAACTGTAATAACACACAACAATAACTTACTTTGATAACTGAACTAACTGTAATAACAAACAACAATAACTTACTTTGATAACTGAACTAACTGTAATAACAAACAACAATAACTTACTTTGGTAAGTGAACTAACTGTAATAACAAACAACAATAACTTACTTTGGTAAGTGAACTAACTGTAATAAATTACTTTGGTAACTGAACTAATTGTAATAACACACAATAGTAACTTCATTTTGTGACTGAACTAGCTGTAGTAACGCACAATGATAACGTATTTTGGTAACTGAACTAACAGTAGTAACACAGAATAACTTACTTTGGTAACTGAACTGTAATAACAAACAACAAAAACTTACTTTGGTAACTGAACTAACTGTAATAACACACAACAATAACATACCTTGGTAACTAAACTAACTGTAATAACAAACAACAATAACTTACTCTGGTAAGTGAACTAACTGTAATAACTTACTTTGGTAAGTGCACTAACTGTAATAACTTACTTTGGTAAGTGCACTAACTGTAATAACTTACTTTGGTAACTGAACTAACTGTAATAACACACAATAGTAACTTCTTTTTGTGACTGAACTAGCTGTAGTAACACACAATGATAACGTATTTTGGTAACTGAACTAACAGTAGTAACACAGAATAACTTACCTTGGTAACTGAACTAACAGTAGTAACACAGAATAACTTACCTTGGTAACTGAACTAACAGTAGTAACACAGAATAACTTACTTTGATAACTGAACTAACAGTAGTAACACAGAATAACTTACTTTGGTAGCTGAACTGAACTAACAGTAGTAACACAGAATAACTTAACTTTGGTAGCTGAACTGAACTAACAGTAGCAACACAGAATAACTTACCTTGGTAACTGAACTAACAGTAGTAACACAGAATAACTTACCTTGGTAACTGAACTAACAGTAGTAACACAAAATAACTTACTTTGGTAACTGAACTAACAGTAGTAACACAGAATAACTTACCTTGGTAACTGAACTAACAGTAGTAACACAGAATAACTTACCTTGGTAACTGAACTAAGACTAGTAACACAGAATAACTTACTTTGGTAACTGAACTTACAGTAGTAACACAGAATAACTTACTTTGGTAACTGAACTAACAGTAGCAACACAGAATAACTTACCTTGGTAACTGAACTGTAATAACAAACAACAATAACTTACTTTGGTAACTGAACTAACTGTAATAAGACACAACAATAACATACCTTGGTAACTGAACTAACTGTAATAACAAACAACAATAACTTACTTTGGTAAGTGAACTAACTGTAATAACTTACTTTGGTAAGTGCACTAACTGTAATAACTTACTTTGGTAAGTGCACTAACTGTAATAACTTACTTTGGTAACTGAACTAATTGTAATAACACACAATAGTAACTTCTTTTTGTGACTGAACTAGCTGTAGTAACACACAATGATAATGTATTTTGGTAACTGAACTAACAGTAGTAACAGAGAATAACTTACCTTGGTAACTGAACTAACAGTAGTAACACAGAATAACTTACATTGGTAACTGAACTGTAATAACAAACAACAAAAACTTACTTTGGTAACTGAACTAACTGTAATAAGACACAACAATAACATACCTTGGTAACTGAACTAACTGTAATAACAAACAACAATAACTTACTTTGGTAAGTGAACTAACTGTAATAACTTACTTTCGTAAGTGCACTAACTGTAATAACTTACTTTGGTAACTGAACTAACTGTAATAACACACAATAGTAACTTCTTTTTTTGACTGAACTAGCTGTAGTAACACACAATGATAACGTATTTTGGGATCTGAACTAACAGTAGTAACACAGAATAACTTACCTTGGTAACTGAACTACCATAGTAACACAGAATAACTTACTTTGGTAACTGAACTAACAGTAGTAACACAGAATAACTTACCTTGGTAACTGAACTAAGATTAGTAACACAGAATAACTTACTTTGGTAGCTGAACTAAACTAACAGTAGTAACACAGAATAACTTCCCTTGGTAACTGAACTAACAGTAGTAACACAGAATAACTTACTTTGGTAGCTGAACTGAACTAACAGTAGCAACACAGAATAATTTACCTTGGTAACTGAACTAACAGCAGTAACACAGAATAACTTACCTTGGTAACTGAACTAACAGTAGTAACACAGAATAACTTACTTTGGTAACTGAACTAACTGTAATAACACACAACAATAACTTACTTTGGTAACCGAACTAACTGTAATAACAAACAACAAAACCTTACCTTGGTAACTGAACAAACTGCAATAACAAACAACAATAACTTACTTTGGTAACTGAACTAACTGTAATAACAAACAACAATAACTTATCTTGGTAACTGAACTAACTCTAATAAGAAACAACAAAACCTTACCTTGGTAACTGAACAAACTGCAATAACAAACAACAATAATTTACCTTGTTAACTAAACTAACTGTAATAACAAACAACAATAACTTACCTTGGTAACTGAATTAACTGTAATAACACACAACAATAACTTACTTTGGTATCTGATTTGTAATAATAAACAACAACTTACTTTGATAACTGAACTAACTGTAATAACAAACAACAATAACTTACTTTGATAACTGAACTAACTGTAATAACAAACAACAATAACTTACTTTGGTAAGTGAACTAACTGTAATAACTTACTTTGGTAACTGAACTAATTGTAATAACACACAATAGTAACTTCTTTTTGTGACTGAACTAGCTGTAGTAACAATGATAACGTATTTTTGTAACTGAACTAACAGTAGTAACACAGAATAACTTACTTTGGTAACTGAACTGTAATAACAAACAACAAAAACTTACTTTGGTAACTGAACTAACTGTAATAACACACAACAATAACATACCTTGGTAACTAAACTAACTGTAATAACAAACAACAATAACTTACTCTGGTAAGTGAACTAACTGTAATAACTTACTTTGGTAAGTGCACTAACTGTAATAACTTACTTTGGTAAGTGCACTAACTGTAATAACTTACTTTGGTAACTGAACTAACTGTAATAACACACAATAGTAACTTCTTTTTGTGACTGAACTAGCTGTAGTAACACACAATGATAACGTATTTTGGTAACTGAACTAACAGTAGTAACACAGAATAACTTACCTTGGTAACTGAACTAACAGTAGTAACACAGAATAACTTAACTTTGGTAGCTGAACTGAACTAACAGTAGCAACACAGAATAACTTACCTTGGTAACTGAACTAACAGTAGTAACACAGAATAACTTACCTTGGTAACTGAACTAACAGTAGTAACACAAAATAACTTACTTTGGTAACTGAACTAACAGTAGTAACACAGAATAACTTACCTTGGTAACTGAACTAACAGTAGTAACACAGAATAACTTACCTTGGTAACTGAACTAAGACTAATAACACAGAATAACTTACTTTGGTAACTGAACTTACAGTAGTAACACAGAATAACTTACCTTGGTAACTAAACTAAGACTAGTAACACAGAATAACTTACTTTGGTAACTGAACTAACAGTAGTAACACAGAATAACTTACTTTGGTCACTGAACTAACAGTGGTAACACAGAATAACTTACTTTGGTAACTGAACTAACAGCAGTAACGCAGAATAACTTACTTTGGTAACTGAACTAACAGTAGTAACACAGAATAACTTAGTTTGGTAACTGAACTGAACTAACAGTAGCAACACAGAATAACTTACTTTGGTAGCTGAACTGAACTAACAGTAGTAACACAGAATAACTTAACTTTGGTAACTGAACTAACAGTAGTAACACAGAATAACTTAGTTTGGTAACTGAACTGAACTAACAGTAGCAACACAAAATAACTTACCTTGGTAACTGAACTAACAGTAGTAACACAGAATAACTTACCTTGGTAACTGAACTAACACTAGTAACACAGAATAACTTACTTTGGTAACTGAACTAACAGTAGTAACACAGAATAACTTACCTTGGTAACTGAACTAACAGTAGTAACACAGAATAACTTACCTTGGTAACTGAACTAAGACTAGTAACACAGAATAACTTACCTTGGTAACTGAACTAAGACTAGTAACACAGAATAACTTACTTTGGTAACTGAACTTACAGTAGTAACACAGAATAACTTACCTTGGTAACTAAACTAAGACTAGTAACACAGAATAACTTACTTTGGTAACTGAACTAACAGTAGTAACACAGAATAACTTACTTTGGTCACTGAACTAACAGTGGTAACACAGAATAACTTACTTTGGTAACTGAACTAACAGCAGTAACGCAGAATAACTTACTTTGGTAACTGAACTAACAGTAGTAACACAAAATAACTTACTTTGGTAACTGAACTAACAGTAGTAACACAGAATAACTTACTTTGGTAACTGAACTAACAGTAGTAACACAGAATATCTTACCTTAGTAACTGAACTAACAGTAGTAACACAGAATAACTTACCTTGGTAACTGAACTAAGACTAGTAACACAGAATAACTTACCTTGGTAACTGAACTAAGACTAGTAACACAGAATAACTTACTTTGGTAACTGAACTTACAGTAGTAACACAGAATAACTTACCTTGGTAACTAAACTAAGACTAGTAACACAGAATAACTTACTTTGGTAACTGAACTAACAGTAGTAACACAGAATAACTTACTTTGGTCACTGAACTAACAGTGGTAACACAGAATAACTTACTTTGGTAACTGAACTAACAGCAGTAACGCAGAATAACTTACTTTGGTAACTGAACTAACAGTAGTAACACAAAATAACTTACTTTGGTAACTGAACTAACAGTAGTAACACAGAATAACGTACTTTGGTAACTGAACTAACTGTAATAACACACAATAGTAACTTCATTTTGCCACTGAACTAGCTGTAGTAACACACAATGATAACGTATTTTGGTAACTGAACTAACAGTAGTAACACAGAATAACTTACCTTGGTAACTGAACTAACAGTAGTAACACAGAATAACTTACTTTGGTAACTGAACTAACTGTAATAACAAACAACAATAACTTACTTTGGTAACTGAACTAACAGTAGTAACACAGAATAACTTACCTTGGTAACTGAACTAACAGTAGTAACACAGAATAACTTACCTTGGTAACTGAACTAACTGCAACAAAAATTCTTCAGCTTTTCCCAAACGTTGTTTGTCACCGTCGAATCCTCGTAACATTTCTACCTGTAACAAAATATATACATGGACTATTATTAACATATAACAAGATATTTTACATCACGGTACGAACATGTAGCTAGTTATGTTACATCACTATCAGGATTCAACAGGTTAATTTGTAACACAGTATTAACAGCTAACATGATACAATGTACCATGGTATCAAAAAGTAACACTAGTTCATCGTGGTACTAAGAAGTAACAAATTATGATTTATTGATATGGTGTCAGCCTTTACTTAAGACATGTGTTAATGTGGTGTTAAGATCTACTTAAGACATGTTAATAAGGTGTCGGGATTTACTTAAGACATGTGTTAATGTGGTGTTAAGATCTACTTAAGACATGTTAATAAGGTGTCAGGATTTACTTAAGACATGCGTTTATGTAGTGTCAGGTTTTAATTACAATGTGTAAATGTGGTTTCAAGACTTACTTAAGACATGTGTTAATGTCGTGTCAGAATTTATTTAACACATGTTATATGATGTTAAGAATTACTTAAGGCATGTGTCACTGTAACGTCAGGAATTACTTATTATATGTCAATGTGACGTCAGAATGTATTTAAAGATGTGCTAATACGGTGTCAGAATGTTCTTAGAGACGTGTTAATATGATGTCAGGATTTACTTAAGTGTTGTGTTTAAGTAATGTCAGGATGAACATGTTTTAATGTGAGGTTACAAATTATAACCGATTCACACCTCATCAGGTTCTGGTAAAATTTTCATCAAACCACGGAGTTTTTCTGCCCCCATCTCTTCGTGAGCTCCCTGGCGGAGGATGTCAAGGATGGCGTTGTTGGAACTGTATAGAAATGGAATACGTTATTACGTAATGTTCTGTAAGACAGGCTGTTTTATATTGAGAAAACAGTTTCAGTTATAGGACTAGAACTGTCACTTAAAGTAGTAAAGCAAAAGAAAGTTCACTGTTACCCTACTAAAAACACTGTTGTATCGTTATAATATTAAAAACATGGTCGTACCGTTATAAAATAAAAACACTGTCGTACCGTTATAATATTAAAAACATGGTCGTACCGTTATAATATTAAAAACATGGTCGTATCGTTATAATATTAAAAACATGGTCGTATCGTTATAATATTAAAAACACTGTCGTATCGTTATAATATTAAAAACATGGTCGTATCGTTATAATATTAAAAACACTGTCGTATCGTTATAATATTAAAAACATGGTCGTACCGTTATAATATTAAAAACATGGTCGTATCGTTATAATATTAAAAACATGGTCGTACCGTTAAAATATAAAAAACATGGTCGTATCATTATAATATTAAAAACACTGTCGTATCGTTATAATATTACAAACATGGTCGTATCGTTATAAAATAAAAACACTGTCGTATCGTTATAATATTAAAAACACTGTCGTATCGTCATCCTACTAAAAACACTGTCGTATCGTTATAATATTAAAAACATTGTCGTATCGTCATCCTACTAAAAATACTGTTATACCGTTATTCTATTAAAAACACTATCACATGGCGATCACACTAAAAACTGTCGTATCGCCATCCCATTAAAACACTGTCGTAGCGTGATCCTATTAAAAACACTGTCGTATCGTCATTCCACTAAAACATCGTTCTATTACACGGTGTGAACGTACATACTTACGGAACTGTTTACAGAAGTTGAATGTTACTACATTACACGGTGTGAACGTACCTACCTACGGAACTGTTTACAGAAGTTGAATGTTACTACATTACACGGTGTGAACGTACCTACCTACGGAACTGTTTACAGAAGTTGAATGTTACTACATTACACGGTGTGAACGTACATACCTACGGAACTGTTTACAAAAGTTGAATGTTACTACATTACACGGTGTGAACGTACATACCTACGGAACTGTTTACAAAAGTTGAATGTTACCACATTACACGGTGTGAACGTACATACCTACGGAACTGTTTACAGAAGTTGAATGTTACTACATTACACGGTGTGAACGTACATACCTACGGAACTGTTTACAGAAGTTGAATGTTACTACATTACACGGTGTGAACGTACATACCTACGGAACTGTTTACAAAAGTTGAATGTTACCACATTACACGGTGTGAACGTACATACCTACGGAACTGTTTACAGAAGTTGAATGTCACTACATTACACGGTGTGAACGTACATATCTACGGAACTGTATACAGAAGTTGACTGTTACTACGTTACACGGTGTAAACGTACATATCTACGGAACTGTTTACAGAAGTTGACTGTTACTACATTATATAGTGTGAACGTACATACTTACGGAACTGTTTACAGAAGTTGAATGTTCCTACATTACACGGTGTGAACGTACATACCTACGGAACTGTTTACAAAAGTTGAATGTTACTACATTACACGGTGTGAACGTACATACCTACGGAACTGTTTACAAAAGTTGAATGTTACTACATTATATAGTGTGAACGTACATACTTACGGAACTGTTTACAGAAGTTGAATGTTACTACATTACACGGTGTGAACGTACATACCTACGGAACTGTTTACAAAAGTTGAATGTTACTACATTACACGGTGTGAACGTACATACCTACGGAACTGTTTACAAAAGTTGAATGTTACTACATTATATAGTGTGAACGTACATACCTACGGAACTGTTTACAGAAGTTGAATGTTACTACATTACACGGTGTGAACGTACATACCTACGGAACTGTTTCAGAAAGATGTTGACGTTTAGACTTCTTTTACCATCGAGTAGATTTATCTGTGAAAAACAAAAACAATAAAATGTGTATAACATTTATTAATAGTTTGCTAAATATTTACAGAAAACCTCGCACATCAATGTACTGAAACTCAGATTAAATATACATCTTTATTTACAGTTTAGTTACTTTCATTAGAATCTAAGTTATGCGATCAGCACCAAACAAGGGTGTGCAGGAGAAGGCTGAATGTAGATATAATCTTTATGACCTTTCAGCGCGGTGTACACCAAGTTCGTCACGTAGACATAGGGTCTCGGTGATCGAAATAAATATGGAGTTGGTAATTAACCATGAAATATCTCCCACCTGATTAGGTAAGATAGGATGAGTCATTTGAGCGATTGGGCTGTGTCATTCTTCACAAGTCTTCCATGTTCTGTTGCACCACAACAAAACTAGTCTGTAATATAAGCTGGCGAATATCAGCCAGTTTAGTTTTCGGCAAGTATAATCCCGCAAGAATGGTCTAAGTTACAAGAAAGATAAAACGAATGACCTCTCACCTCTTGGGGTTCCTTTTTCTTTCTTTCCACGCTATCCGTGCTGTCTCTTGCACCCATTCTTGGAGAGGCCTGTCCGCTCATGTTAGTGGCGGCACTGCTTTGTTGACAGAATAGTCCTTCCATTACGTCAAAGTCCAGATCGTTTAAACTACTGTCGTGTGTCTTGGCCACCAATGTCCACAGATTCTTTTTACCAACGACTTTGTTACTAGGGATCTTGTTCCAGTTCAGGGTTTTCATTTTGTTCTTAGGCTTAGGGGTGTCTTGTTGAGGTAACATTATCTGTTCATTTTGGTTGGGCAGAGGTGACGCACCTCTCACAGGAGGCGGTCCTCCTACTGAGGGTGGAGGGGGTACACCAGTTGTTCCGTTTAGTAAAGGAGGTGGGGGTGGAACAATCCCAGGGAGAGGGGGTGGCGGTGGGGGTGGAACAATCCCGGGGAGAGGGGGTGGAGGTGGGGGTGGAACAACACCAGGCGGAGGTGGAGGTGGGGGTGGAACAACACCAGGCGGAGGTGGAGGTGGGGGTGGAACAACACCAGGAGGTGGAGTTGGGGCTATTTGATAAGAGGAAGATGGCGTGTTTTCTGATTCTTCAGCTAAGGGTTGGGAGAATGGATTGTTAGAGGAGGTGGGAGACAAGATTCCAGGAGTTCTGCATCCCTCGAAAGAAAGTTGCATAAGCGTCCGTTTCCTACCTCTGCCCTCCGCCTCTTCGGACCTGTGGCAGGAACACTGACAACGGGTCTCCATCAAACGAAGTTTATTCAGATTCAAGTGGGAATTACGGGAGACAAGCAACTTCTCCGAGTCCTCCTTAGACTCCAACAAGGTGGCTCTGTGCACAAGCCGCTCAGCTGTGTCCCAGATGACATCAGAGATGGGCTGGGATGAATCCACGCGCAGCAAGTGTTGAAGAATGTGAAGGAATGGAATCTCCTGAGGAGTTTCAGCCACCTGTTCATAAAAATCACCTGCTGAACATTTGTACCAATATAGACACTTCCTACATCTCCTATACAAACTCTGCCTGATATATTGTTTAATATTAAACACAGGTAAAGGTTATCCTAACAAATACAGATAAAAATCACCTGCTGAACATCTATACCAATATAGAGACTTCCTACATCTCCTATACAAACTCTGCCTGATAAAGTGCTTAATATTAAACACAGGTAAAGGTTATCCTAACAAATACAGATAAAAATCACCTGCTGAACATCTATACCAATATAGAGACTTCCTACAGCACCTATACAAACTCTGCCTGATAAAGTGTTTAATATTAAACACAGGTAAAGGTTATCCTAACAAATACAGATAAAAATCACCTGCTGAACATCTATACCAATATAGAGACTTCCTACAGCACCTATACAAACTCTGCCTGATAAAGTGTTTAATATTAAACTCAGGTAAAGGTTATCATAACAAATACAGATAAAAATCACCTGCTGAACATTTATACCAATATAGATACTTCCTACATCTCCTATACAAACTCTGCCTGATAAAGTGTTTAATATTAAACACAGGTAAAGGTTTTCCTAACAAATACAGATAAAAATCACCTGCTGAACATCTATACCAATATAGAGACTTCCTACATCTCCTATACAAACTCTGCCTGATAAAGTGTTTAATATTAAACACAGGTAAAGGTTATCCTAACAAATACAGATAAAAATCACCTGCTGAACATTTATACCAATATAGAGACTTCCTACATCTCCTATACAAACTCTGCCTTATAAAGTGTTTAATATTAAACACAGGTAAAGGTTATCCTAACAAATACAGATAAAAATCACCTGCTGAACATTTATACCAATATAGAGACTTCCTACAGCACCTATACAAACTCTGCCTGATAAAGTGTTTAATATTAAACACAGGTAAAGGTTATCCTAACAAATACAGATAAAAATCACCTGCTGAACATCTGTACCAATATAGAGACTTCCTACAACACCTACACAAATTCTGCCTGATAAAGTGTTTAATATTAAACACATGCAAAGGTTATCATAACAAACACAGGTAAAAATCACCTGCTGAACATCTATACCAATATAGATACTTCCTACATCTCCTATACAAACTCTGCCTGATAAAGCGTTTAATATTAAACACAGGTAAAGGTTATCCTAACAAATACAGATAAAAATCACCTGCTGAACATCTATACCAATATAGATACTTCCTACAGCACCTATACAAACTCTGCCTGATGAAGTGTTTAATATTAAACACATGTAAAAGTTATCATAACAAATACAGGTAAAGGTTATCATAACAAACACAGGTAAAGGTTATCATAACACACACAGATAAACATTATCATAACCAACAAAACTAAAGGTTCTCATAACAAAAATGGGTAAAGGTTATTATAACAAACACAAATAAATGTTATAATAGCAAATACAGATAAAGGTTATCTATCAAACAAACATAGGTAAAAGTTACTATAACAAACACAAGTAAAGGTTATTATAATAAACACAAATAAAGGTTAACATAACAAACACAGATAAAGGTTATCATACAAACACAGGTAAAAGTTACTATAACAAATACAGGTGAAGGTTATCATAACAAATACAGTTAAAGGTTATCATACAAACACAGGTAAAAGTTACTATAACAAATACAGGTGAAGGTTATCATAACAAATACAGTTAAAGGTTATCAAAACAAATACAGGTAAAGGGTATTATAACTCACACACGAGAGGTTATTACAACAAACACAAGTAAAGGTTATTACAAGAAACACAAATAAAGGTTAACATAACAAACACAGATAAAGGTTATCATACAAACACAGATAAAGGTTATCATACAAACACAGGTAAAAGTTACTATAACAAATACAGGTGAAGGTTATCATAACAAATACAGTTAAAGGTTATCAAAACAAATACAGGTAAAGGTTATTATAACTCACACACGAGAGGTTATTACAACAAACACAAGTAAAGGTTATTATAAGAAACACAGGTAAAAGTAATTATAACAAACACAGGCAAAAGTTATTATAACAAATACAGGTGAAGGTTATCATAACAAATACAGGTAAAGGTTATCATAATCAACACAGGTAAAGGTTATTATAACTCACACAGGGAGAGATTATTATAACAAATACAAAGAAAGGTTATCATAACAAAGATAATTATATGTTATCACAACAAAGAAGCTAATATAGTATATTAAAGCAAACATAGAAGAAAGATATAATAGCATGATAACATCATAAAACTAATCTGTAAAACTACTTGTAGTATGAAACAGTGATAACGTAAAACTAGGCTGTAGAACTAGTTGTAGCATGAAATAATGATAACATAAAAGTAAGTTGTAGAACTTGTTGCAGTTAAATAATGATAACATAAAACTAAGCTGTAGAACTAGTTGTAGCATGAAATAGTGATAACATAAAACTAAGCTGTAGAACTGGTTGTAGCATGAAATAATGATACCATAAAAGTAAGTTGTAGAACTTGTTGCAGTTAAATAATGATAACATAAAACTAAGCTGTAGAACTAGTTGTAGCATGAAATAGTGATAACATAAAACTAAGCTGTAGAACTTGATGTAGCATTAAATAATGATAACAAAAACTAAACTGTAGAACTTGTTGTAGCATTAAATAATGATAACAAAAACTAAACTGTAAAACTTGTTGTAGCATGAAATAATGATAACATAAAACTAAGCTGTAGAACTAGTTGTAGCATGAAATAATGATAACATAAAACTAAGCTGTAGAACTACTTGTAGCATTAAATAATGATAACATAAAACTAAACAGTTGAACTTGTTGTAGCATTAAATAATGATAACAAAAACTAAGCTGTAGAACTTGTTGTAGCATTAAATAATGATAACAAAAACTAAGCTGTAGAACTTGTTGTAGCATTAAATAATGATAACAAAAACTAGGCTGTAAAACTTGTTGTAGCATGAAATAATGATAACATAAAACTATGCTGTAGAACTAGTTGTAGCATGAAATAATGATAACATAAAACTAAGCTGTATAACTTGTTGTAGCATGAAATAATGATAACATAAAAGTAAGTTGTAGAACTTGTTGCAGTTAAATAATGATAACATAAAACTAAGCTGTAGAACTAGTTGTAGCATGAAATAGTGATAACATAAAACTAAGCTGTAGAACTTGTTGTAGCATTAAATAATGATAACAAAAACTAGGCTGTAAAACTTGTTGTAGCATGAAATAATGATAACATAAAACTATGCTGTAGAACTAGTTGTAGCATGAAATAATGATAACATAAAACTAAGCTGTATAACTTGTTGTAGCATGAAATAATGATAACATAAAAGTAAGTTGTAGAACTTGTTGCAGTTAAATAATGATAACATAAAACTAAGCTGTAGAACTAGTTGTAGCATGAAATAGTGATAACATAAAACTAAGCTGTAGAACTTGTTGTAGCATTAAATAATGATAACATAAAACTAAGCTGTAGAACTTGTTGTATCATTAAATAATGATAACATAAAACTAAGCTGTAGAACTTGTTGTAGCATTAAATAATGATAACATAAAACTAAGCTGTAGAACTAGTTGTAGCATGAAATAATGATAACATAAAACTAAGCTGTAGAACTAGTTGTAGCATTAAATAATGATAACATAAAACTAAGCTGTAGAACTTGTTGTAGCATTAAATAATGATAACAAAAACTAAGCTGTAGAACTTGTTGTAGCATTAAATAATGATAACATAAAACTAAACACTTGAACTTGTTGTAGCATTAAATAATGATAACAAAAACTAAGCTGTAGAACTTGTTGTAGCATTAAATAATGATAACATAAAACTAAGCTGTAGAACTTGTTGTAGCATTAAATAATGATAACAAAAACTAAGCTGTAGATCTTGTTGTAGCATTAAATAATGATAACAAAAACTAAGCTGTAGAACTAGTTGTAGCATTAAATAATGATAACAAAAAACTAAACAGTTGAACTTGTTGTAGCATTAAATAATGATAAAAACTAAGCTGTAGAACTAGTTGAAGCATTAAATAATGATAACATAAAACTAAGCTGTAGAACTTGCTGTAGCATAAAATAATGATAACATAAAACTAAACAGTTGAACTTGTTGTAGCATTAAATAATGATAACAAAAACTAAGCTGTAGAACTAGTTGTAGCATTAAATAATGATAACAAAAACTAAGCTGTAGAACCAGTTGTAGCATTAAATAATTATAACATAAAACTAAGCTGTAGAACTAGTTGTAGCATTAAATAATGATAACATAAAACTAAACAGCTGAATTTGTTGTAGCATTAAATAATGATAACAAAAACTAAGCTGTAGAACTTGTTGTAGCATTAAATAATGATAACAAAAACTAAGCTGTAGAACTAGTTGTAGCATTAAATAATGATAACATAAAACTAAACAGTTGAACTTGTTGTAGCATTAAATAATGATAACAAAAACTAAGCTGTAGAACTTGTTGTAGCATTAAATAATGATTACATAAAACTAAGCTGTAGAACTAGTTGTAGCATTAAATAATGATAACAAAAAACTAAGCTGTAGAACTTGTTGTAGCATTAAATAATGATAACATAAAACTAAGCTGTAGAACTTGTTGTAGCATTAAATAATGATAACGTAAAACTAAGCTGTAGAACTAGTTGTAGCATTAAATAATGATAACATAAAACTAGGTTGTAGAACTTGTTGTAGCATTAAATAATTATAACATAAAACTAAGCTGTAAAACTAGTTGTAGCATTAAATAATGATAACATAAAACTAAGCTGTAGAACTTGCTGTAGCATTAAATAATGATAACATAAAACTAAACAGTTGAATTTGTTGTAGCATTAAATAATGATAACAAAAACTAAGCTGTAGAACTTGTAGCATTAAATAATGATAACATAAAACTAAACAGTTGAACTTGTTGTAGCATTAAATAATGATAACAAAAACTAAGCTGTAGAACTACTTGTAGCATTAAATAATGATAACATAAAACTAAACAGTTGAACTTGTTGTAGCATTAAATAATGATAACAAAAACTAAGCTGTAGAACTTGTTGTAGCATTAAATAATGATAACAAAAACTAAGCTGTAGAACTAGTTGTAGCATGAAATAATGATAACGTAAAACTATGGTGTAAAACGTGTTGTAGCATTAAATAATGATAACATAAAACTAAACAGTTGAACTTGTTGTTGCAGTTAAATAATGATAACATAAAACTAAGCTGTAGAACTTGTTGTAGCATGAAATAATGATAACATAAAACTAATATGTAGAACTACTTGTAGCATGAAATAATCATAACAGGAAACTAAATAGTACCAGTTTGTTAAAGGTAACTGTGTTTTATGTTTCGTGTCGTTACCAGTTTGTTAAACGTAACTGTGTTTTATGTTTCGTGTCGTTGCCAGTTTGTTAAACGTAACTGTGTTTTATGTTACGTTTCGTTGCAAGTTTGTTAAAGGTAACTGTGTTTTATGTTACGTTTCGTTGCCAGTTTGTTAAAGGTAACTGTGTTTTATGTTACGTTTCGTTTCCAGTTTGTTGAAGGTAACTGTGTTTTATGTTACGTTTTGTTGCCAGTTTGTTAAAGGTAACTGTGTTTTATGTTACGTTTCGTTGCCAGTTTGTTAAAGGCAACCTTTTTTTATGTTACGTTTGGTTGCCAGTTTGTTAAAGGCAACCTTTTTTATGTTACGTTTCGTTGCCACTTTGTTAAAGGTAACTGTGTTTTATGTTACGTTTCGTTGCCAGTTTGTTTTATAAGAATTCGCAAGTTTTTTCTATTCCTGTTAGTTTTATTCACCTGTCTCAAGATAGCATAAAAAACGTCCAAGTGTGAGTTGAGGTCGACTCCATCTGGTCCAGTAAGCTGGCCTTCGTCTGTGTACCTCTGTTCCTCAAACACATCCAGCTGGACTGTCAAGTCTGACTCTGATCCGCTCTCTGAACATTCTCTCCTGTGGTATTTATTAACACTTAGATTACTAGAGGCATAGTTAATGTTGCAGTCATACATAATAACAGGCGATAGCTCGACTGATTAACCTAAATCATTGGACAACGTTTTTCTAGGTCACAACAAAAAATACCGTCTCCACAGAATACAGTTATAACTTAAAGAGTAAACACCTAGTTACGCTACTAATAAAAGAAAAAAGCAAAAGGTTACCACACAAATGAAATATCAGAACAGATTCTTAGAAGGTGAAAATAGGTAACTAAAACGACAAAACAAATACTTCTGTTATTGTATCAATGTTCCACCACTATCAGGAATGTTAAAACAATACTTCTGTTATTGTATCAATGTTCCACCACTATCAGGAATGTTAAAACAATGCTTCTGTTACTGTGTCAATGTTCCACCACTATCAGGAATGTTAAAACAATACTTCTGTTATTGTATCAATGTTCCACCACTATCAGGAATGTTAAAACAATACTTCTGTTATTGTATCAATGTTCCACCACTATCAGGAATGTTAAAACAATACTGTTATTGTATCAATGTTCCACCACTATCAGGAATGTTATCAATCCACCACTTCAGGAATGTTAAAACAATACTTTGTTATCAATGTTCCACCACTATCAGGAATGTTAAAACAATACTTCTGTTATTGTATCAGGAATGTTCCACCACTATCAGGAATGTTAAAACAAAAACAATGTTCCACCACTTCAGGAATGTTACTGTGTCAATGTTCCACCACTATCAGGAATGTTAAAACAATACTTCTGTTATTGTATCAATGTTCCTCCATTACCAAGAATGTTAAAACAATACTTCTGTTACTGTATCAATGTTACCCCACTATCAGGAATGTTAAAACAATACTTCTGTTATTGTATCAATGTTCCACCACTATCAGGAATGTTAAAACAATACTTCTGTTATTGTATCAATGTTCCACCACTATCAGGAATGTTAAAACAATACTTCTGTTATTGTATCAATGTTCCACCACTATCAGGAATGTTAAAACAATGCTTCTGTTACTGTGTCAATGTTCCACCACTATCAGGAATGTTAAAACAATACTTCTGTTATTGTATCAATGTTCCACCACTATCAGGAATGTTAAAACAATACTTCTGTTATTGTATCAATGTTCCACCACTATCAGGAATGTTAAAACAATGCTTCTGTTATTGTATCAATGTTCCACCACTATCAGGAATGTTAAAACAATGCTTCTGTTACTGTATCATTGTTCCCCATTACCAGGAATGTTAAAACAATACTTCTGTTACTGTATGAATGTTCCACCACTGTTAAGAATGTTAAAACAATGCTTCTGTTACTGTGTCAATGTTCCACCACTATCAGGAATGTTAAAACAATGCGTCTGTTACTGTATCATTGTTATCCCATTACCAGGAATGTTAAAACAATGCTTCCGTTACTGTATTAATATTCCACCATTATCAGGAATGTAATGCTTCTGTTACTGTATAATAGTATAACATTCATACTTGATAAACGTCGAGATTTTAATTTTCTACAACGTACAACATTCTATACTTGATAACCGTTGTGAATTACGTTTTGTACATCATACAACATTCCATACTTAATAACCGTCGTAATTTTTATTTTGTACAACATACGAGGGCTGTTCAAAAAATACGCGGACTGTTTTAATTGCGCGGCTCCAGTTGGTTCCAGGGAAATCCGCTTGGTGTCGCTAGGTTTGCACAGATCAGCTGATTACGACGCCATTTCCCGATTGCAGATATCTTCATTTGTGTATTAGCTACGCGGTTTTAAGTGAAGTGCGATTTTTTCGTTTGGCGGATTTTAGAATGAATGACCTAAAGGAGCAACGACTTGCTGTGAAATTTTGTGTTAAACTTGGAAAATCTGCAACTGCAACTTTTGCTATGCTTAACACGGCTTACGGTGATGTTGCTATGAAGCAACGTACGGCATGTTTCAAGTAACATGAACGTTTTAAGGATGGTCGACAGTCCATTGAAGATGATGAGCGTCCTGGACGTCCTTCCACGTCAACTGACGACCCACACGTCGACAAAATCAACACCCTGGTGCGGGCAAATCGACGTCTGACTGTCAGGGAGCTTGCTGAAGAGTGTGGGATATCAGTTGGATCTTGTTACGAGATTTTGACCGAAAAATTGAAGATGCACCGCGTTGCTGCGAAATTTCTGCCTCAGAACTCGAGTTTTTGGCCAAACACTCGATCACTCTTCTTCCCCACCCCCCTACTCACCTGACCTTGCCCCTTGAGATATTTTCTTGTTCCCCAAACTCAAAAGACCCTTGAAAGGAAGAAGATTTGAGACGATTCCCGAGATTAAGGCAAATGCGACGAAGGAGCTGGAGGACATTACAAAAGAAGCGTACCAGGACTGTTTCAACAAGTGGAAACACCGTTGCGACAAGTGTGTGCGTTGGGGAGGAGAGTACTTTGAAGGGGTCCCAGACCTGTAACTTCTAAATAAAGTACATTTTGTTTTATGACGTCAGTCCGCGTATTTTTTGAGCAGCCCTCGTACACCATTCCATACTTAATTGTCATGATTTTAATTTTGTACAACATACAACATTCCATACTTAATAACCGTCATGAATTAAGTTTTGTACAACATACACCATTCCATACTTAATAACCGTCGTGATTGAATTTTATACAGCATACAACATTCCATATTTATTAACTATCGTGATTTGAATTTTGTACAAAATACAACATTCCATACTTAATAACCGTCGTGAATTAAGTTTTGTACAACATACAACATTCTATATTTATTGACCGTCGTGATTGAATTTTATACAGCATACAACATTCCATATTTATTAACTATCGTGATTTGAATTTTGTACAACATACAACATTTCCTACTCAACAGAACTTCATTAACCCAAAGTAATCATACTGTTCACAATGACATATATCTGACTAATATTATCTCGACATAGCGTGGTTTGTTTTCTCTTGTTATCGTGAATCAAATTGTAAAAAGAAAACTAATTTTCAGGTTTACCTTAGTTGGCTGATGGCTTCTAATAGCTTCAAACCTAAAATACACAAAGAAAACAAACCGATGCTTTGATACATTATGAATAAATAAATATCGATTACTAAACAATCTACATTAACTAAAATTTACTATAACTTTGTTTATACAATCTGTACTAACTAATGTTTACTATAACTTTGTTTATACAATCTGTACTAACAAGGTTCACTATAACTTTGTTTATACAATCTGTACTAACTAATGTTTACTATAACTTTGTTTATACAATCTGTACTAACTAATGTTTACTATAACTTTGTTTATACAATCTGTACTAACTAATGTTTACTATAACTTTGTTTATACAATCTGTACTAACTAATGTTTACTATAACTTTGTTTAAACAATATAACTTCACCAAGGTTTACTATAACTTTGTTTATACAATCTGTACTAACTAATGTTTACTATAACTTTGTTTATACAATCTGTACTAACTAATGTTTACTATAACTTTGTTTATACAATCTGTACTAACTGATGTTTACTATAACTTTGTTTAAACAATATAACTTCACCAAGGTTTACTACAACTTTGTTTATACAATCTGTACTAACTAAGGTTTACTATAACTTTGTTTATACAATCTGTACTAACCAAGGTTTACTATAACTTTGTCTATACAATCTGTACTAACTAAGGTTCACTATAACTTTGTTTATACAATCTGTACTAACTAAGGTTCACTATAACTTTGTTTATACAATCTGTACTAACTAAGGTTTACTATAACTTTGTTTAAACAATATAACTTCACCAAGGTTTACTATAACTTTGTTTATACAATCTGTACTAACTAATGTTTACTATAACTTTGTTTATACAATCTGTACTAACTAATGTTTACTATAACTTTGTTTATACAATCTGTACTAACTGATGTTTACTATAACTTTGTTTAAACAATATAACTTCACCAAGGTTTACTACAACTTTGTTTATACAATCTGTACTAACTAAGGTTTACTATAACTTTGTTTATACAATCTGTACTAACTAAGGTTTACTATAACTTTGTCTATACAATCTGTACTAACTAAGGTTCACTATAACTTTGTTTATACAATCTGTACTAACTAAGGTTCACTATAACTTTGTTTATACAATCTGTACTAACTAAGGTTTACTATAACTTTGTTTAAACAATATAACTTCACCAAGGTTTACTATAACTTTGTTTAAACAATATAACTTCACCAAGATTTACTACAACTTTGTTTATACAATCTGTACTAACTAAGGTTTACTATAACTTTGTTTATACAATCTGTACTAACTAAGGTTTACTATAACTTTGTTTATACAATCTGTACTAACTAATGTTTACTATAACTTTGTTTATACAATCTGTACTAACTAAGGTTCACTATAACTTTGTTTATACAATCTGTACTAACTAAGGTTTACTATAACTTTGTTTATACAATCTGTACTAACTAAGGTTCACTATAACTTTGTTTATACAATCTGTACTAACTAAGGTTTACTATAACTTTGTTTAAACAATATAACTTCACCAAGGTTTACTATAACTTGGTTTAAACAATATAACTTCACCAAGGTTTACTATAACTTTGTTTAAACAATATAACTTCACCAAGGTTTACTATAACTTTGTTTAAACAATCTATACTAAGTAAGGTTTACTATCACTCACTAAACTAATGTTAGGTAAACTCTTCACCCAGAAAATTAATCTTAAGTAAAACCATGACTCACTAAACTAATGTTAGGTAAACCATTGTTAAGGATACAGTTAATTCATTAAGATAAAATCAAGCCTATAATTGTATTATTATCTAGTTAAGCTAATGTTAAGTAATACTCTTTGTTCATTAAACTAATTTTAGCATGCACTGAATTATTTCAGTTAAGTATACAGTTGACTCGTTAACATGAAGTCAAGCTTAATGTTGACTCATTATGTCAGTAAGCTAACGTTAACCTGAAGTCAAGCTTAATGTTGACTCATTATGTCATTAAGCTAACGTTAACCTGAAGTCAAGCTTAATGTTGACTCATTATGTCAGTAAGCTAACGTTAACCTGAAGTCAAGCTTAATGTTGACTCATTATGTCAGTAAGCTAACGTTAACCTGAAGTCAAGCTTAATGTTGACTCATTATGTCAGTAAGCTAACGTTAACCTGAAGTCAAGCTTAATGTTGACTCATTATGTCAGTAAGCTAACGTTAACCTGAAGTCAAGCTTAATGTTGACTCATTATGTCAGTAAGCTAACGTTAACCTGAAGTCAAGCTTAATGTTGACTCACTATGTCATTAAGCTAACGTTAACCTGAAGTCAAGCTTAATGTTGACTCATTATGTCAGTAAGCTAACGTTAACCTGAAGTCAAGATTAATGTTGACTCATTATGTCGTTAAGCTAACGTTAACCTGAAGTCAAGCTTAATGTTGACTCATTATGTCGTTAAGCTAACGTTAACCTGAAGTCAAGCTTAATGTTGACTTATTATGTCAGTAAGCTAACGTTAACCTGAAGTCAAACTTAATGTTGACTCATTATGACAGTAAGCTATAGTTAACCTGAAGTCAAGCTTAATGTTGACTCATTATGTCAGTAAGTTAACGTTAACCTGAAGTCAAGCTTAATGTTGACTCATTATGTCAGTAAGCTAACGTTAACCTGAAGTCAAGCTTAATGTTGACTCATTATGTCATTAAGCTAACGTTAACCTGAAGTCAAGCTTAATGTTGACTCATTATGTCAGTAAGCTAACGTTAACCTGAAGTCAAGCTTAATGTTGACTCATTATGTCAGTAAGCTAACGTTAACCTGAAGTCAAGCTTAATGTTGACTCATTATGTCAGTAAGCTAACGTTAACCTGAAGTCGCTTAATGTTGACTCATTATGTCAGTAAGCTAACGTTAACCTGAAGTCAAGCTTAATGTTGACTCATTATGTCAGTAAGCTAACGTTAACCTGAAGTCAAGCTTAATGTTGACTCATTATGTCAGTAAGCTAACGTTAACCTGAAGTAAAGCTTAATGTTGACTCATTATGTCATTAAGCTAACGTTAACCTGAAGTCAAGCTTAATGTTGACTCATTATGTCATTAAGCTAACGTTAACCTGAAGTCAAGCTTAATGTTGACTCATTATGTCAGTAAGCTAACGTTAACCTGAAGTCAAGCTTAATGTTGACTCACTATGTCATTAAGCTAACGTTAACCTGAAGTCAAGCTTAATGTTGACTCATTATGTCAGTAAGCTAACGTTAACCTGAAGTCAAGCTTAATGTTGATCATTATGTCAGTAAGCTAACGTTAACCTGAAGTCAAACTTAATGTTGACTCATTATGTCAGTAAGCTATAGTTAACCTGAAGTCAAGCTTAATGTTGACTCATTATGTCAGTAAGTTAACGTTAACCTGAAGTCAAGCTTAATGTTGACTCATTATGTCAGTAAGCTAACGTTAACCTGAAGTCAAGCTTAATGTTGACTCATTATGTCAGTAAGCTATAGTTAACCTGAAGTCAAGCTTAATGTTGACTCATTATGTCAGTAAGTTAACGTTAACCTGAAGTCAAACTTAATGTTGACTCATTATGTCAGTAAG
Source organism: Tachypleus tridentatus (assembly GCF_004210375.1). Lineage (NCBI taxonomy): Eukaryota > Metazoa > Arthropoda > Merostomata > Xiphosura > Limulidae > Tachypleus > Tachypleus tridentatus. The sequence goes on from NC_134827.1 coordinate 113,898,620, forward strand.
CTAACGTTAACCTGAAGTCAAGCTTAATGTTGACTCATTATGTCAGTAAGCTATAGTTAACCTGAAGTCAAGCTTAATGTTGACTCATTATGTCAGTAAGCTAACGTTAACCTGAAGTCAAGCTTAATGTTGACTCATTATGTCAGTAAGCTATAGTTAACCTGAAGTCAAGCTTAATGCTGACTTATTCACACCAGTGTGAGGCAAAACGTTACGAATTAGTTATAAATATTTATTATATTTGTGTCACAAATATGGATAAAGCAAGCTGTTGTTGAGGCCAAGTGACCGTTCTATTCTTATGTTCAACGTTAACTTCACAACTTTGTTAAAAACACAGCTACGTCCTCTTGATGACACTCGACATTAAAACGTTCCAACAAATCTATATTATTTGTTTCCAGATAAGATTATACCTGTACGTATAATGAACGAACACGTTTATTTAACACTTGACTTAGAATTGTTTTCATAATTGTATTACTAAAAGAAACAAAAATGGGGTCAAAGTTCTTGTTACTACGAAAAGAGAAACAACATAAATCTTTCTCAGTAAGAAGTGATGTACAGCTACTGTAACTATACAGTCCTCATCATCCTAGTATAGTCACTGTAACTATACAGTCCTCGTCATCCTAGTATAGTCACTGTAACCATACAGTCCTCATCATCCTAGTATAGTCACTGTAACTATACAGTCCTCATCATCCTAGTATAGTCACTGTAACCATACAATCCTCATCATCCAAGTATAGTCACTGTAACTATACAGTCCTCGTCATCCTAGTACAGCCACTGTAACTATACAGTCCTCGTCATCCTAGTATAGTCACTGTAACTATACAGTCCTCGTTATCCTAGTACAGCCACTGTAACTATACAGTCCTCGTCATCCTAGTACAGTCACTGTAACTATACAGTCCTCATCATACTAGTATAGTCACTGTAACTATACAGTCCTCGTCATCCTAGTATAGTCACTGTAACTATACAGTCCTCATCATCCTAGTATAGTCACTGTAACTATACAGTCCTCGTCATTCTAGTATAGTCACTGTAACTATACAGTCCTCATCATCATAGTATAGTCACTGTAGCGATACAGTCCTCGTCATCCTAGTATAGTCACTGTAACTATACAGTCCTCGTCATCCTAGTATAGTCACTGTAACTATACAGTCCTCATCATCATAGTATAGTCACTGTAGCGATACAGTCCTCGTCATCCTAGTATTGTCACTGTAACTATACAGTCCTCATCATCATAGTATAGTCACTGTAGCGATACAGTCCTCATCATCCTAGTATAGTCACTGTAACTATACAGTCCTCGTCATCCTAGTACAGCCACTGTAACTATACAGTCCTCGTCATCCTAGTATAGTCACTGTAACTATACAGTCGTCGTTATCCTAGTACAGCCACTGTAACTATACAGTCCTCGTCATCCTAGTACAGTCACTGTAACTATACAGTCCTCATCATACTAGTATAGTCACTGTAACTATACAGTCCTCGTCATCCTAGTATAGTCACTGTAACTATACAGTCCTCATCATCCTAGTATAGTCACTGTAACTATACAGTCCTCGTCATTCTAGTACAGCCACTGTAACTATACAGTCCTCGTCATCCTAGTATAGTCACTGTAACTATACAGTCCTCACCATCCTAGTATAGTCACTGTAACTATACAGTCCTCGTCATCCTAGTATAGTCACTGTAACTATACAGTCCTCGTCATCCTAGTATAGTCACTGTAACTATACAGTCCTCTTCATCCTAGTATAGTTACTGTAACTATACAGTCCTCATCATCCTAGTATAGTTACTGTAACTATACAGTCCTCGTCATCCTAGTATAATCATTGTAACTACACAGTCCTCGTCATCCTAGTATAATCATTGTAACTACACAGTCCTCGTCATCCTAGTATAATCATTGTAACTACACAGTCCTCGTCATCCTAGTATAGATGCTGTAACTATACAGTCCTCATCCAAGTGTATATAGCCATTTAAACTACACAGTCCTCATCATTCTAGTATATATAGTCATTGTAAACTACACAGTCCTCATCATTCTAGTATATATAGTCATTGTAAACTACACAGTCCTCATCATTCTAGTATATATAGTCATTGTAAACTACACAGTCCTCATCATTCTGGTATATATAGTCATTGTAAACTACACAGTCCTCATCATTCTAGTATAGTCACTGTAACCATACAATCCTCATCATCCAAGTATAGTCACTGTAACTATACAGTCCTCGTCATCCTAGTACAGCCACTGTAACTATACAGTCCTCGTCATCCTAGTATAGTCACTGTAACTATACAGTCCTCGTTATCCTAGTACAGCCACTGTAACTATACAGTCCTCGTCATCCTAGTACAGTCACTGTAACTATACAGTCCTCGTCATACTAGTATAGTCACTGTAACTATACAGTCCTCGTCATCCTAGTATAGTCACTGTAACTATACAGTCCTCATCATCCTAGTATAGTCACTGTAACTATACAGTCCTCGTCATTCTAGTATAGTCACTGTAACTATACAGTCCTCATCATCATAGTATAGTCACTGTAGCGATACAGTCCTCGTCATCCTAGTATAGTCACTGTAACTATACAGTCCTCGTCATCCTAGTATAGTCACTGTAACTATACAGTCCTCATCATCATAGTATAGTCACTGTAGCGATACAGTCCTCGTCATCCTAGTATTGTCACTGTAACTATACAGTCCTCATCATCATAGTATAGTCACTCTAGCGATACAGTCCTCATCATCCTAGTATAGTCACTGTAACTATACAGTCCTCGTCATCCTAGTACAGCCACTGTAACTATACAGTCCTCGTCATCCTAGTATAGTCACTGTAACTATACAGTCGTCGTTATCCTAGTACAGCCACTGTAACTATACGGTCCTCGTCATCCTAGTACAGTCACTGTAACTATACGGTCCTCATCATACTAGTATAGTCACTGTAACTATACGGTCCTCGTCATCCTAGTATAGTCACTGTAACTATACGGTCCTCATCATCCTAGTATAGTCACTGTAACTATACGGTCCTCGTCATTCTAGTACAGCCACTGTAACTATACAGTCCTCGTCATCCTAGTATAGTCACTGTAACTATACAGTCCTCACCATCCTAGTATAGTCACTGTAACTATACAGTCCTCGTCATCCTAGTATAGTCACTGTAACTATACAGTCCTCGTCATCCTAGTATAGTCACTGTAACTATACAGTCCTCTTCATCCTAGTATAGTTACTGTAACTATACAGTCCTCATCATCCTAGTATAGTTACTGTAACTATACAGTCCTCGTCATCCTAGTATAATCATTGTAACTACACAGTCCTCGTCATCCTAGTATAGATGCTGTAACTATACAGTCCTCATCCAAGTGTATATAGCCATTTAAACTACACAGTCCTCATCATTCTAGTATATATAGTCATTGTAAACTACACAGTCCTCATCATTCTAGTATATATAGTCATTGTAAACTACACAGTCCTCATCATTCTAGTATATATAGTCATTGTAAACTACACAGTCCTCATCATTCTGGTATATATAGTCATTGTAAACTACACAGTCCTCATCATTCTAGTATATATAGTCATTGTAAACTACACAGTCCTCATCATTCTAGTATATATAGTCATTGTAAACTACACAGTCCTCATCATTCTAGTATATATAGTCATTGTAAACTATACAGTCCTCATCATTCTAGTATATATAGTCATTGTAAAGTACACAGTACTCATCATTCTGGTATATATAGTCATTGTAAACTATATAGTCCTCATCATTCTGGTATATATAGTCATTGTAAACTACACAGTCCTTATCATTCTAGTATATATAGTCATTGTAAACTACACAGTCCTCATCATTCTAGTATATATAGTCATTGTAAACTACACAGTCCTCATCATTCTAGTATATATAGTCATTGTAAACTATATAGTCCTCATCATTCTGGTATATATAGTCATTGTAAACTACACAGTCCTCATCATTCTAGTATATATAGTCATTGTAAACTACACAGTCCTCATCATTCTAGTATATATAGTCATTGTAAACTACACAGTCCTCATCATTCTAGTATATATAGTCATTGTAAACTACACAGTCCTCATCATTCTAGTATATATAGTCATTGTAAACTATATAGTCCTCATCATTCTGGTATATATAGTCATTGTAAACTATATAGTCCTCATCATTCTGGTTTATATAGTCATTGTAAAGTACACAGTACTCATCATTCTAGTATATATAGTCATTGTAAACTATATAGTCCTCATCATTCTGGTATATATAGTCATTGTAAACTACACAGTCCTCATCATTCTAGTATATATAGTCATTGTAAACTACACAGTCCTCATCATTCTAGTATATATAGTCATTGTAAACTATACAGTCCTCATCATTCTGGTATATATAGTCATTGTAAACTACACAGTCCTCATCATTCTAGTATATATAGTCATTGTAAACTATATAGTCCTCATCATTCTGGTATATATAGTCATTGTAAACTACACAGTCCTCATCATTCTAGTATATATAGTCATTGTAAACTACACAGTCCTCATCATTCTAGTATATATAGTCATTGTAAACTACACAGTCCTCATCATTCTAGTATATATAGTCATTGTAAACTACACAGTCCTCATCATTCTAGTATATATAGTCATTGTAAACTATATAGTCCTCATTATTCTAGTATATATAGTCATTGTAAACTATATAGTCCTCATCATTCTGGTTTATATAGTCATTGTAAAGTACACAGTACTCATCATTCTAGTATATATAGTCATTGTAAACTATACAGTCCTCATCATTCTGGTATATATAGTCATTGTAAACTATACAGTCCTCATCATTCTGGTATATATAGTCATTGTAAACTATACAGTCCTCATCATTCTGGTATATATGGTCATTGTAAACTATATAGTCCTCATCATTCTAGTATATATGGTCATTGTAAACTATATAGTTCTCATCATTCTAATATATACAGTCATTCTAAACTATATAGTCCTCAACATTCTGGTATATATAGTCATTGTAAACTACACAGTCCTCATCATTCTAGTATATATAGTCATTGTAAACTACACAGTCCTCATCATTCTAGTATATATAGTCATTGTAAACTATATAGTCCTCATCATTCTAGTATATATAGTCATTGTAAACTACACAGTCCTCATCATTCTAGTATATATAGTCATTGTAAACTATATAGTCCTCATTATTCTAGTATATATAGTCATTGTAAACTATATAGTCCTCATCATTCTGGTTTATATAGTCATTGTAAAGTACACAGTACTCATCATTCTAGTATATATAGTCATTGTAAACTACACAGTCCTCATCATTCTAGTATATATAGTCATTGTAAACTATACAGTCCTCATCATTCTGGTATATATAGTCATTGTAAACTATACAGTCCTCATCATTCTGGTATATATAGTCATTGTAAACTATACAGTCCTCATCATTCTGGTATATATGGTCATTGTAAACTATACAGTCCTCATCATTCTAGTATATATGGTCATTGTAAACTATATAGTTCTCATCATTCTAATATATACAGTCATTCTAAACTATATAGTCCTCAACATTCTGGTATATATAGTCATTGTAAACTATACAGTCCTCATCATTCTAGTATATATAGTCATTGTAAACTACACAGTCCTCATCATTTTGGTATATATAGTCATTGTTCATAATCTAAGTATATATACTTACTAATATCTGGCCAACACAATATTTAAGAATAATCAACTGATTACTGGTATACAAGTGAGATCCAACTCTGAATCCTCTGAGCTGTTTTATTGCTATGTTTCTTGCTGTTTTAAATTTCTACATTCTTAGAGAAAAAGTCACAGAGAATGATTCATACCTATTTTAAATATACAAATATTTTATAACACTTGAACATTAAATAACTGCTTTAGTTATAAGAATCCTCATTAGTTTAGTTTTTAGATAATTAATTTATCTATTACATCTAATCAATTTATCTAATACGTAACCCATCTCAGGTAACATCTTTGTTATAATTACCCTTTTAAGAGTTATATTTGCTGAGTTATATTTGAAGTTTTGAAGCTAATTCTGTTGGGTTAACATTAAGTGGTTTTATAATTTCCAGAGTATCTGCATATAGTCTTACGTTAAACAGAGATAGCAAAAAAGCTTCATTTACCAATAAATTCGTTTCGGATTCGGATTCGCTTTTTCGTAGAAGGAGCAGAGATGATCACGCAGTTTACAAATGCCAACAGCGCCGTCTGGTATTCCACATTTTTGGCCTTTTTCAGTTCTTCGATAATCATCTTAAATCTGTACCTTTCATTTTTTTGCTCCTAGGTTTACAGCAAAACAAAACATGAATAACTAATAGTTCCTGATTAAAGACTAGAACCAAAAAACTGTTATTCAGTTTCTGATTTCCAAATAACAAATTAATCTAAACCAGAATCTAAACACGTGTACTTATAGTTTCTTAACGTTTCCTAGCAACGGTTTTATTCGAACATGTTCATGTCCATATGAAATACGATGCAGAGTTCACATCTGTCTCTCTTATAAGATTGTAACGTTTCCAAGTGACAACTAAATCAGCACGTGACATTGTCTATATAAATAATATGTCGTCTACCTACCTTGTAATGTTGTAAAGTTTCCAAGCAACGGTGATATCCTTCCACATTGTAAACACAGAGGGCAGACAGTAGTTCGAACACTTGTTTCTTAACAGTCACATTGTTGGTATCTAAAGCTGAGATACACAAACAATTCTCTACATACAATAATAGCATTCTTTAATTAAGAAACATCTATCACACAAAAAGAAATAAAATTTTATTTCACTCATCAAAAATATTAATTAAATCAGAAACTGATATAGTACATAGTTACTATTACTGGTAATATACAGTCTACTACCTGTAGATACTACTACTGATAATATACAGTCTACTACCTGTAGATACTACTACTGATAATATACAGTTACTACGTGTAAATACATCTACTATTAATATATAGTCTACTTCGTGTAGATACGACTACTATTAATATATAGTCTACTTCGTGTAGATACGACTACTATTAATATACAACGCGTAGATGTTACTACTTGTATATGTTATGTTTCATATTACGTTACTATAATGAATTCAATGTTTGAAATGAAACATGACAACAGAGGATGGTGTTTGTCCTGCTCATTCTTTCTGTGTCACGATATGCGACATTCTTCATCCTGGATCCGAGGTAATATGTGATTTATTTCGTCTGAAATATTAACACTGATACGTTCATACACTTAACAGATCATACTCGTGATAAAGTTTTCTAATAAAATACATCTCTTCTACTGTCACATTATACTGTTGTATACTTTAGTTCAAGGAATCCTGGACCGTATAATGTTTCATTAAGAGTTAGTTTTGTACATAGTTCAAGACCACTCTGGTTGGGCGCTTTGGATTTCTTTTAAAGTGTAAAATATAAAAATAAGTTTATTTTTGGAATATTTGCTCTGGTTTTTTCCTGTAATATTTAACACCCATTCATAACAGAAACTATATGGTATAGAGTTTCTAAAATAAATGTATTATATTAAGCCTGACAGGCTCCTCAGAAGTGTAATGTTACCATTTCTAGCTTGTAACTGTTCTATAAATAATACATATGTGACATAGTTCTATGTCAGTTATCTTCACAGCTACACGTATTTAGTCCGCTTTCTTCATCACTTATTCCACCTGTTTGGACTCAGGCTGGTGAAACAGCCTAAGGCTTGACACCAGCGCCCCCGCACGGATTCTGATCATGGAGACTGTTCGTCCAGTCAATACTCCTGTAATGTAAATTGGCAATTTAAAACGAACGATAGGTTTGCCTTATAAGGTAGCCAGGTAATCACTGCACTGTCGACAAGGTTCAGCCTGTGGCGCGAAACGGGAAGGATATTTCAAGGCCACCAGGGGTTCAGTACTTACGCCTGGGTTGATAAATTCTGAACATTGAATGAATTTATTGTCTACTTTGTAACTTAGGAATTTTTTAGATAAAACAGAAAAATTAAATAAAAATTAGGTCAGAATGGTAATGAGTGTAATAAAAATATAAAACTTGACGATGTTTATTTCTATAAATAACAATGAACTAATTTTACAACTCTTACTATTAACTATAGTCGACTAAGTATCCTGGCAACCTGTTTGTTGGTTTTACGTACTTATGATCCCTACATAAAACAAATACTGACAAGCCCTTACTGACAGGTCAGCTTTAAACTCACAAACTGACCTTGTGATAGGTAATATAAGAAACACACAAACTGAAAGGTAATATAAGAAACATACAAACTGAAAGGTAATATAAGAAACATACAAACTGAAAGGTAATATAAAAAACACACAAACTGACTTCGTGAAAGGTAATATAAGAAACACAAACTGACTTTGTGAAAGGTAATATAAGAAACACAAACTGACTTAGTGAAAGGTAATACAAGAAACATAAAACACACAAAGTGTTCTTGTGAAAGTTAATATAAGAAACAAAACACAAACTGTCCTTGTGAAATATAAGAAACACAAACTGACTTCGTGAAAGGTAATACAAGAAATGCATAAACTGACTTCGTGAAAGGTAATATAAGAAACACAAAACACACAAACTGTTCTTGTGAAATATAATATAAGAAACACAGAGTGATTTAGTGAAAGGTAACACAAGAAACACAAAACACACAGTTTTCTTGTGAAAGGTAATATAAGAAACACAAAACACAGTGTTCTTGTGAAAGGTAATATAAGAAACAAAACACACAAACTGTTCTTGTGAAAGGTAATATAAGAAACACAAAACACACAAAGTGTTCTTGTGAAAGGTAATATAAGAAACAAAACACACAAACTGTTCTTGTGAAAGGTAATATAAGAAACACAAAACACACAAACTGTTCTTGTGAAAGGCAATATAAGAAACACAAAACACACAAACTGTTCTTGTGAAAGGTAATATAAGAAACAAAACACACAAAGTGTTCTTGTGAAAGGTAATATAAGAAACAAAACACACAAACTGTTCTTGTGAAAGGCAATATAAGAAACATAAAACACACAAACTGTTCTTGTGAAAGGTAATATAAGAAACAAAACACACAAAGTGTTCTTGTGAAAGGTAATATAAGAAACAAAACACACAAACTGTTCTTGTGAAAGGTAATATAAGAAACACACAAAGTGTTCTGGTGAAAGGTAATATAAGAAACACAGAGTGATTTAGTGAAAGGTAACACAAAAAACACAAAACACACAGTTTTCTTGTGAAAGGTAATATAAGAAACACAAAACACAGTGTTCTTGTGAAAGGTAATATAAGAAACAAAACACACAAACTGTTCTTGTGAAAGGTAATATAAGAAACACAAAACACACAAAGTGTTCTTGTGAAAGGTAATATAAGAAACAAAACACACAAACTGTTCTTGTGAAAGGTAATATAAGAAACACAAAACACACAAACTGTTCTTGTGAAAGGCAATATAAGAAACACAAAACACACAAACTGTTCTTGTGAAAGGTAATATAAGAAACAAAACACACAAAGTGTTCTTGTGAAAGGTAATATAAGAAACAAAACACACAAACTGTTCTTGTGAAAGGCAATATAAGAAACATAAAACACACAAACTGTTCTTGTGAAAGGTAATATAAGAAACAAAACACACAAAGTGTTCTTGTGAAAGGTAATATAAGAAACAAAACACACAAACTGTTCTTGTGAAAGGTAATATAAGAAACACACAAAGTGTTCTGGTGAAAGGTAATATAAGAAACACAGAGTGATTTAGTGAAAGGTAACACAAAAAACACAAAACACACAGTTTTCTTGTGAAAGGTAATATAAGAAACACAAAACACAGTGTTCTTGTGAAAGGTAATATAAAAACAAAACACAAACTGTTCTTGTGAAAGGTAATATAAGAAACACAAAACACACAAAGTGTTCTTGTGAAAGGTAATATAAGAAACAAAACACACAAACTGTTCTTGTGAAAGGTAATATAAGAAACACAAAACACACAAACTGTTCTTGTGAAAGGCAATATAAGAAACACAAAACACACAAAGTGTTCTTGTGAAATATAATATAAGAAACACAGAGTGATTTAGTGAAAGGTAACACAAGAAACACAAAACACACAGTTTTCTTGTGAAAGGTAATATAAGAAACACAAAACACAGTGTTCTTGTGAAAGGTAATATAAGAAACAAAACACACAAACTGTTCTTGTGAAAGGTAATATAAGAAACACACAAAGTGTTCTGGTGAAAGGTAATATAAGAAACACAGAGTGATTTAGTGAAAGGTAACACAAAAAACACAAAACACACAGTTTTCTTGTGAAAGGTAATATAAGAAACACAAAACACAGTGTTCTTGTGAAAGGTAATATAAAAACAAAACACAAACTGTTCTTGTGAAAGGTAATATAAGAAACACAAAACACACAAAGTGTTCTTGTGAAAGGTAATATAAGAAACAAAACACACAAACTGTTCTTGTGAAAGGTAATATAAGAAACACAAAACACACAAACTGTTCTTGTGAAAGGCAATATAAGAAACACAAAACACACAAAGTGTTCTTGTGAAATATAATATAAGAAACACAGAGTGATTTAGTGAAAGGTAACACAAGAAACACAAAACACACAGTTTTCTTGTGAAAGGTAATATAAGAAACACAAAACACAGTGTTCTTGTGAAAGGTAATATAAGAAACAAAACACACAAACTGTTCTTGTGAAAGGCAATACAAGAAACACAAAACACACAAACTGTTCTTGTGAAAGGTAATATAAGAAACAAAACACACAAAGTGTTCTTGTGAAAGGTAATATAAGAAACAAAACACACAAACTGTTCTTGTGAAAGGCAATATAAGAAACATAAAACACACAAACTGTTCTTGTGAAAGGTAATATAAGAAACAAAACACACAAACTGTTCTTGTGAAAGGCAATATAAGAAACATAAAACACACAAACAAAACACACAAAGTGTTCTTGTGAAAGGTAATATAAGAAACAAAACACACAAACTGTTCTTGTGAAAGGTAATATAAGAAACACACAAAGTGTTCTTGTGAAAGGTAATATAAGAAACACAGAGTGATTTAGTGAAAGGTAACACAAAAAACACAAAACACACAGTTTTCTTGTGAAAGGTAATATAAGAAACACAAAACACAGTGTTCTTGTGAAAGGTAATATAAGAAACAAAACACAAACTGTTCTTGTGAAAGGTAATATAAGAAACACAAAACACACAAAGTGTTCTTGTGAAAGGTAATATAAGAAACAAAACACACAAACTGTTCTTGTGAAAGGTAATATAAGAAACACAAAACACACAAACTGTTCTTGTGAAAGGCAATATAAGAAACACAAAACACACAAACTGTTCTTGTGAAAGGTAATATAAGAAACAAAACACACAAAGTGTTCTTGTGAAAGGTAATATAAGAAACAAAACACACAAACTGTTCTTGTGAAAGGCAATATAAGAAACATAAAACACACAAACTGTTCTTGTGAAAGGTAATATAAGAAACAAAACACACAAAGTGTTCTTGTGAAAGGTAATATAAGAAACAAAACACACAAACTGTTCTTGTGAAAGGTAATATAAGAAACACACAAAGTGTTCTTGTGAAAGGTAATATAAGAAACAAAACACACAAACTGTTCTTGTGAAAGGTAATATAAGAAACACAAAACACACACTGTTCTTGTGAAAGGTAATATAAGAAACACACAAACTGTCCTTGTGAAAAGTAAAACAACACCTACATAAAAAATGACCCTTTGAAAAGTGGCATTACAACTAACTATCCAGAAGATAAATAAACACCTTATGAAAGATGACGTGACAACTAAAAGGCCTACAGACAAACAAACTACAAACGCTCCTCAAATACACATACATACTAAATTTGGGTTAAATACGAAGCTGAAGGCGTAACTATTACATTAAATTGTGAAGAAATAGCTGCAATATATTGGTCCAGTATTACCTCAACTATCATTCTTAGATACACAGAATGTATTGGTATTGAATGTGAGATGATGGAAGACACTACAAATGTTAGTATAATGTGACAATGGTTGAGGATGTGATCAGATGTTAGAATAAAGAGACATTCTTTGAAGATATGATCAGATGATAGAATAAAGTGACAATGGTTGAGGATGTAATCAGATGTGAATAAAGTGACAATGGTTGATGATATGGTCAAATGTTAAAATAATGTGACAGTGGTTGATGGTATATGGTCAACTGTTGAACCGACAAAACCAACGGTTGGTATGAGGTGAGAGCAGAAGTCGTATATTGTCTATTTAATTATTATTATAAATTTCATTCCTGCCCTGTGACCTTTATTAATGTATCATATATTTGAATGACCTGTCATTCCTGCCCTGTGCCCTTTATTAATGTATCATATTTTGAATGACCTGTCATTCCTACTCTGCGACCTTTATTAATGTATGATATTCTGAATGACCTGTCATTCCTACTCTGCGACCTTTATTAATGTATGATATTTTGAATGACCTGTCATTCCTACTTTGCGACCTTTATTGATGTATGATATTCTGAATGACCTGTTATTCCTACTCTGCGACCTTTATTAATGTATGATATTCTGTATGACCTATTATGATATTTCACATTTAACTCCACATATTCATAACAGACCCAACCCATACCGTTGTACAACAACTACATTAGCGTCATTCTTATGTCAATATATTCGTTCCATCAAGTTATCTGTTTCAGTTTTTTTTCTATCCTTGTGTCTATTCATCCGTGAATCTAGCAACTGAGAGAACCATAATTTTATAGTCGACTAAACCTTGGTATATAAGCTCAAACCATTTTGGAGACGAAACTTAAGTAAACCTGACTATATGTGTAGTACATCATCAGTGAATGATGTGAAGGTCATCCGTGTCAAAGGTCATATGTGCAGTACATCAGCAGTTAAAGTTAGAAGTATAGGTCATTTATATCAAAGGATTCGGTTTCCGTTTTATCAATAAAGTTGTATGTGTTCTGTGTGTACTATTATGCATACGATGAATCTTAATAGCAATATTTACTTATAAGACCAGTTTATGTCTTTTGTCTTGATTTTTCGAACAAACCTGTTTTCACGGAGAGAGGGCGTGGTATGCTCTTCACTTGCTCAAGGACAGAAATCAATTCGTGATAGTTCATTTGTCAGAAATAAAGCAATATAAACTATCAGTGTTCTACTGGACTCTTCTGATCACAAATAAACCAATACAACATACCAGTGTTCTACTGGACTCTTCTGATCACAAATAAACCAATACAACACACCAGTGTTCTACTGAATTCTTGTGATCACAAATAAACCAATACAATACACCAGTGTTCTACTGAACCATTGTGATCACAAATAAACCAATATAATATATCAGTGTTCTACTGGACTCTTCTGATCACAAATAAACCAATACAACATACCACTGTTCTACTGGACTCTTGTAATCACAAATAAACCAATACAACATACCAGTCTTCTACTGGACTCTTCTGATCACAAATAAACCAATACAACATACCAGTGCTCTACTGGACTCATGTGATCACAAATAAACCAATACAACATACCAGTGTTCTACTGGACTCTTGTGATCACAAATAAACCAATACAACATACCAGTGTTCTACTGGACTCTTGTGATCACAAATAAACCAATACAACGTACCAGTGTTCTACTGGACTCTTCTGATCACAAATAAATCAATACAACATATCAGTGTTCTACTGGACTCTTGTGATCACAAATAAACCAATACAACATACCAGTGTTCTACTGGACTCTTCTGATCACAAATAAACCAATACAACATACCAGCGTTCTACTGAACCCTTGTGATCACAAATAAACCAATACAATATATCAGTGTTCTGCTGGACTCTTCTGATCACAAATAAACCAATACAACACACCAGTGTTATACTGAACTCTTGTGATCACAAATAAACCAATACAACATACCAGTGTTCTACTGGACTCTTCTGATCACAAATAAACCAATACAACATACCAGTGTTCTACTGAACTCTTGTGATCACAAATAAATCAATACAACGTACCAGTGTTCTACTGGACTCTTCTGATCACAAATAAACCAATGCAACGTACCAGTGTTCTACTGGACTCTTCTGATCACAAATAAACCAATACAACATACCAGTGTTCTACTGGACTCTTGTGATCACAAATAAATCAATACAACATACAAGTGTTCTACTGAACTCTTGTGATCACAAATAAACCAATACAACATACCAGTGTTCTACTGGACTCTTCTGATCACAAATAAACCAATACAACATACCAGTGTTCTACTGAACTCTTGTGATCACAAATAAATCAATACAACGTACCAGTGTTCTACTGGACTCTTCTGATCACAAATAAACCAATGCAACGTACCAGTGTTCTACTGGACTCTTCTGATCACAAATAAACCAATACAACATACCAGTGTTCTACTGGACTCTTCTGATCACAAATAAACCAATACAACATACCAGTGTTCTACTGGACTCTTGTGATCACAAATAAACCAATACAACATACCAGTGTTCTACTGGACTCTTCTGATCACAAATAAACCAATACAACATACCAGTGTTCTACTGAACCCTTGTGATCACAAATAAACCAATACAATATATCAGTGTTCTACTGGACTCTTCTGATCACAAATAAACCAATACAACACACCAGTGTTCTACTGAACTCTTGTGATCACAAATAAACCAATACAACATACCAGTGTTCTACTGGACTCTTCTGATCACAAATAAACCAATACAACATACCAGTGTTCTACTGAACTCTTGTGATCACAAATAAATCAATACAACGTACCAGTGTTCTACTGGACTCTTCTGATAACAAATAAACCAATACAACATACCAGTGTTCTACTGGACTCTTTTGATCACAAATAAACCAATGCAACGTACCAGTGTTCTACTGGACTCTTCTGATCACAAATAAACCAATACAACGTACCAGTGTTCTACTGGATTCTTGTGATCACAAATAAACCAATACAACATACCAGTGTTCTACTGAACTCTTGTGATCACAAATAAACCAATACAACATACCAGTGTTCTACTGAACTCTTGTGATCACAAATAAACCAATACAACATACAAGTGTTCTACTGAACTCTTGTGATCACAAATAAACCAATACAACATACCAGTGTTCTACTGAACTCTTGTGATCACAAATAAACCAATACAACATACAAGTGTTCTACTGGACTCTTCTGATCACAAATAAATCAATACAACATACCAGTGTTCTACTGAACTCTTGTGATCACAAATAAACCAATACAACATACCAGTGTTCTACTGAACTCTTCTGATCACAAATAAACCAATACAACATACCAGTGTTCTACTGGACTCTTGGGATCACAAATAAACCAATACAACATACCAGTGTTCTACTGAACTTTCCGATCACAAATAAACCAATACAACATACCAGTGTTCTACTGGACTCTTGTGATCACAAATAAACCAATACAACGTACCAATGTTCTACTGGATTCTTGTGATCACAAATAAACCAATACAACATACCAATGTTCTACTGGACTCTTCTGATCACAAATAAATCAATACAACATACCAGTGTTCTACTGAACTCTTGTGATCACAAATAAACCAATACAACATACCAGTGTTCTACTGAACTCTTCCGATCACAAATAAACCAATACAACATACCAGTGTTCTACTGGACTCTTCTGATCACAAATAAACCAATACAACATACCAGTGTTCTACTGAACTCTTCTGATCACAAATAAACCAATACAACATACCAGTGTTCTACGGAACTCTTCTGATCACAAATAAACCAATACAACATACCAGTGTTCTACTGACCTCTTGTGATCACAAATAAACCAATACAACATACCAGTGTTCTACTGGACTCTTGTGATCACAAATAAATCAATACAACATACAAGTGTTCTACTGGACTCTTCCGATCACAAATAAACCAATACAACATACTAGTGTTCTACTGGACTCTTCTGATCACAAATAAACCAATTCAACATACCAGTGTTCTACTGGACTCTTGTGATCACAAATAAACCAATACAACATACAAGCGTTCTACTGGACTCTTGTGATCACAAATAAACCAATACAACATACCAGTGTCTACTGAACCCTTGTGATCACAAATAAACCAATACAACATACAAGTGTTCTACTGAACTCTTGTGATCACAAATAAACCAATACAACATACCAGTGTTCTACTGAACTCTTGTGATCACAAATAAACCAATACAACATACAAGTGTTCTACTGGACTCTTCTGATCACAAATAAATCAATACAACATACCAGTGTTCTACTGAACTCTTGTGATCACAAATAAACCAATACAACATACCAGTGTTCTACTGAACTCTTCTGATCACAAATAAACCAATGCAACATACCAGTGTTCTACTGGACTCTTGGGATCACAAATAAACCAATACAACATACCAGTGTTCTACTGAACTTTCCGATCACAAATAAACCAATACAACATACCAGTGTTCTACTGGACTCTTGTGATCACAAATAAACCAATACAACGTACCAATGTTCTACTGGATTCTTGTGATCATAAATAAACCAATACAACATACCAATGTTCTACTGGACTCTTCTGATCACAAATAAATCAATACAACATACCAGTGTTCTACTGAACTCTTGTGATCACAAATAAACCAATACAACATACCAGTGTTCTACTGAACTCTTCCGATCACAAATAAACCAATACAACATACCAGTGTTCTACTGGACTCTTCTGATCACAAATAAACCAATACAACATACCAGTGTTCTACTGAACTCTTCTGATCACAAATAAACCAATACAACATACCAGTGTTCTACTGACCTCTTGTGATCACAAATAAACCAATACAACATACCAGTGTTCTACTGGACTCTTGTGATCACAAATAAATCAATACAACATACAAGTGTTCTACTGAACTCTTCGGATCACAAATAAACCAATACAACATACCAATGTTCTACTGGACTCTTCCGATCACAAATAAACCAATACAACATACTAGTGTTCTACTGGACTCTTCTGATCACAAATAAACCAATTCAACATACCAGTGTTCTACTGGACTCTTGTGATCACAAATAAACCAATACAACATACAAGCATTCTACTGGACTCTTGTGATCACAAATAAACCAATACAACATACCAGTGTCTACTGAACCCTTGTGATCACAAATAAACCAATACAATATATAAGTGTTCTGCTGGACTCTTCTGATCACAAATAAACCAATACAACACACCAGTGTTCTACTGAACTCTTGTGATCACAAATAAACCAATACAACATACCAGTGTTCTACTGAACTCTTGTGATCACAAATAAACCAATACAACATACCAGTGTTCTACTGAACTCTTGTGATCACAAATAAACCAATACAACATACCAGTGTTCTACTGAACTCTTCTGATCACAAATAAACCAATACAACGTACCAGTGTTCTACTGAACTCTTGTGATCACAAATAAATCAATACAACGTACCAGTGTTCTACTGGACTCTTCTGATCACAAATAAACCAATGCAACGTACCAGTGTTCTACTGGACTCTTCTGATCACAAATAAACCAATACAACATACCAGTGTTCTACTGGACTCTTCTGATCACAAATAAACCAATACAACATACCAGTGTTCTACTGGACTCTTGGGATCACAAATAAACCAATACAACATACAAGTGTTCTACTGGACTCTTCTGATCACAAATAAACCAATACAACATACAAGTGTTCTACTGGACTCTTGTGATCACAAATAAACCAATACAACATACAAGCGTTCTACTGGACTATTCTGATCACAAATAAACCAATACAACATACCAGTGTTCTACTGGACTCTTGTGATCACAAATAAACCAATACAACATACCAGTGTTCTACTGGACTCTTGTGATCACAAATAAACCAATACAACATACCAGTGTTCGACTTGACTCTTCTGATCACAAATAAACCAATACAACATACAAGTGTTCTGCTGGACTCTTCTTATCACAAATAAACCAATACAACATACCAGTGTTCTACTGAACTCTTCTGATCACAAATAAACCAATACAACATACCAGTGTTCTACTGAACTCTTGTGATCACAAATAAACCAATACAACATACCAGTGTTCTACTGAACTCTTGTGATCACAAATAAACCAATACAACACACCAGTGTTCTACTGGACTCTTGTGATCACAAATAAACCAATACAACATACCAGTGTTCTACTGAACTCTTCTGATCACAAATAAACCAATACAACATACCAGTGTTCTACTGGACTCTTGTGATCACAAATAAACCAATACAACATACCAGTGTTCTACTGAACTCTTGTGATCACAAATAAACCAATACAACATACCAGTGTTCTACTGAACTCTTGTGATCACAAATAAACCAATACAACATACCAGTGTTCTACTGGACTCTTGTGATCACAAATAAACCAATACAACATACCAGTGTTCTACTGAACTCTTGTGATCACAAATAAACCAATACAACATACCAGTGTTCTACTGAACTCTTGTGATCACAAATAAACCAATACAACATACCAGTGTTCTACTGGACTCTTGTGATCACAAATAAACCAATACAACATACCAGTGTTCTACTGAACTCTTGTGATCACAAATAAACCAATACAACATACCAGTGTTCTACTGAACTCTTGTGATCACAAATAAACCAATACAACATACCAGTGTTCTACTGAACTCTTGTGATCACAAATAAACCAATACAACATACCAGTGTTCTACTGGACTCTTGTGATCACAAATAAACCAATACAACATACCAGTGTTCTACTGAACTCTTGTGATCACAAATAAACCAATACAACATACCAGTGTTCTACTGAACTCTTGTGATCACAAATAAACCAATACAACATACCAGTGTTCTACTGAACTCTTGTGATCACAAATAAACCAATACAACACACCAGTGTTCTACTGAACTCTTGTGATCACAAATAAACCAATACAACATACCAGTGTTCTACTGAACTCTTGTGATCACAAATAAACCAATACAACATACCAGTGTTCTACTGAACTCTTGTGATCACAAATAAACCAATACAACATACCAGTGTTCTACTGAACTCTTGTGATCACAAATAAACCAATACAACACACCAGTATTCTACTGAACTCTTGTGATCACAAATAAACCAATACAACACACCAGTGTTCTACTGAACTCTTGTGATCACAAATAAACCAATACAACATACCAGTGTTCTACTGAACTCTTGTGATCACAAATAAACCAATACAACATACCAGTGTTCTACTGAACTCTTGTGATCACAAATAAACCAATACAACATACCAGTGTTCTACTGGACTCTTGTGATCACAAATAAACCAATACAACATACCAGTGTTCTACTGAACTCTTGTGATCACAAATAAACCAATACAACATACCAGTGTTCTACTGAACTCTTGTGATCACAAATAAACCAATACAACATACCAGTGTTCTACTGGACTCTTCTGATCACAAATAAACCAATTCAACATACCAGTGTTCTACTGGACTCATCTTTTTACTAACATACCTTTAACACCACGGATTGGGAGTGGATGTGTGTATTAAAGGAACATCAAGCTGTGAACACTGGGAGTGGATGTGTGTATTAAAGAACGTCAAGCTGTGAACACTGGGAGTGGATGTATAAATTAAAGGAACATCAAGCTGTGAACACCGGGAGTGGATGTATAAATTAAAGGAACATCAAGCTGTGAACACTGGGAGTGGATGTGTGTATTAAAGGAACATCAAGCTGTGAACACTGGGAGTGGATGTGTGTATTAAAGGAACATCAAGCTGTGAACACTGGGAGTGGATGTGTGTATTAAAGGAACATCAAGCTGTGAACACTGGGAGTGGATGTATACATTAAAGGAAAATCAAACTGTGAACACTGGGAGTGGATGTATAAATTAAAGGAACATCAAGCTGTGAACACTGGGAGTGGATGTATAAATTAAAGGAACATCAATCTGTGAACATTGGGAGTGGATGTGTGTATTAAAGGAAAGTCAAGCTGTGAACACTGGGAGTGGATGTATACATTAAAGGAACATCAAGCTGTGAACACTGGGAGTGAATGTATAAATTAAAGAAACATCAAGCTGTGAACACTGGGAGTGGATGTATAAATTAAAGGAACATCAAGCTGTGAACACTGGGAGTGGATGTGTGTATTAAAGGAACATCAAGCTGTGTACACTGGGAGTGGATGTATAAATTAAAGGAGCATCAAGCTGTTAACACTGGGAGTGAATGTGTGTATTAAAGGAAAGTCAAGCTGTGAACCCTGGGAGTGGATGTATACATTAAAAGAACATCAAGCTGTGAACACTTAAAGTGGATGTATAAATTAAAGGAACATCAAGCTGTGAACACTTAGGGTAGATGTATAAATTAAAGGAACATCAAGCTGTGAAAACAGGGAGTGGATGTGTGTACTAAAAAACATCAAGCTGTGAACACTGGGAGTGGATGTGTGTATTAAAGGAACATCAAGCTGTGAACACTGGGAGTGAATGTATACATTAAAAGACCATCAAGCTGTGAAAACTGGGAGTGGATGTATCAGGGAAGTCCAACAAAGTGGTAGTTCTATAACTGTTAGTTAAGTGGTATTTCTATAACTGTCAGTTAAGTGGTGTTTCTATAACTGTCAGTTAATGGGTAGTTCTATAACTGTTAGTTAATGGGTAGTTCTATAACATTCAGTTAATGGGTAGTTCTTTAACATTCAGTTAATGGGTAGTTCTTTAACATTCAGTTAATGGGTAGTTCTTTAACATTCAGTTAATGGGTAGTTCTATAACTGTTGGATAATGGGTAGTTCTATAACTGTCAGTTAATGGGTAGTTCTATAACTGTTAGTTAAGTGGTAGTTCTATAACTGTCAATTACTGGGTAGTTCTATAACTGTTAGTTAATGGGTAGTTCTATAACTGTTAGTTAAGTGGTAGTTCTATAACTGTTAGTTAATGGGTAGTTTTGTAACTGTCATTTAATGGGTAGTTCTATAACTGTTAGTTCATGAGTAGTTTTGTAACTGTCAGTTAATGGGTAGTTCTATAACTGTCAATTACTGGGTAGTTCTATAACTGTTAGTTAATGGGTAGTTCTATAACTGTTAGTTAATGGGTAGTTCTATAACTGTCAGTTAATGGGTAGTTCTATAACTGTCAGTTAATGGGTAGTTCTATAACTGTTAGTTAAGTGGTAGTTCTATAACTGTCAGTTAATGGGTAGTTCTATAACTGTCAGATAAGTGGTATTTCTATAACTGTTGGATAATGGATAGTTCTATAACTGTCAGTTAATGGGTAGTTCCATAACTGTTAGTTGAGTGGTAGTTCTATAACTGTCAGTTAATGGGTAGTTCTATAACTGTTAGTTAATGGATAGTTTTGTAACTGTCAGTTAATGGGTAGTTCTATAACTGTTAGTTAATGGGTAGTTTTGTAACTGTCAGTTAATGGGTAGTTCTATAACTGTCAGTTAATGGGTAGTTCTATAACTGTCAATTACTGGGTAGTTCTATAACTGTTAGTTAATGGGTAGTTCTATAACTGTTAGTTAATGGGTAGTTCTATAACTGTCAGTTAATGGGTAGTTCTATAACTGTTAGTTAAGTGGTAGTTCTATAACTGTCAGTTAATGGGCAGTTCTATAACTGTCAGTTAATGAGTAGTTCTATAACTGTCAGTTAATGGGTAGTTCTATTACTGTCAGATAAGTGGTATTTCTATAACTGTCAGTTAATGGGTAGTTCTATAACTGTCAGTTAATGGGTAGTTCTATAACTGTCAGACAATGGGTAGTTCTATAACTGTTAGTTAATGGGTAGTTCTATAACTGTCAGTTAATGGGTAGTTCTATAACTGTCAGTTAATGGGTAGTTCTATAACTGTTAGTTAATGGGTAGTTCTATAACTGTCAGTTAATGGGTAGTTCTATAACTGTCAGTTAATGGGTAGTTCTATAACTGTTAGTTAATGGGTAGTTCTATAACTGTTAGTTAATGGGTAGTTCTGTAACAGTTAGTTACGTGGTAGTTCCATAACTGTCAGTTAATGGGTAGGTCTATTAGGTCTATGACTGTTGGTTAATGGGTAGTTCTATAACTGTTAGTTAAGTGGTAGTTCTATAACTGTCAGTTAATGGGTAGTTTTGTAAGTTAATGGGTAGTTCTATAACTGTTGGTTAATGGGTAGTTCTATAACTGTTGGTTGATGAGTCTCAGTTAATGGGTAGTTCTATAACTGTTAGTTAATGGGTAGTTTTGTAACTGTCAGTTAATGGGTAATTCTATAACTGTCAGTTAATAGGTAGTTCTATAACTGTTGGTTAATGGGTAGTTCTATAACTGTTGGTTGATGAGTAGTTCTATAACTGTCAATTAATGGGTAGTTCTATAACTGTTAGTTAATGGGTAGTTCTATAACTGTTAGTTAATGGGTAGTTCTATAACTGTCAGTTAATGGATAGTTCTATAACTGTTAGTTAATGGGTCGTTATATAAGTAGCTCTAATAAATTTCCAATATTCCTTGTTTGTTTTTCCCTATTTTTCCCTATTTATGATATTCTAATACCTTTTTGAGAGAATAGTATAAGGTATATGAGTTATGTAACAAGTTTTCTTCCTGAATTCCAAAGATCCGTGTGTAATCCGATTTGTGAAAACAGGCTTGTTGGAAGTTGGTAAAGTATCGTGTCTATCGTATAGACCCAAACAGTGAAGGTGTCAGTGAGAGAGTGGAACATGAACTAGGAGCACATAAAGACACACTAAACCTTCTGTTTGGTGTAACATACTAAAGAGGCCAGGGCCTAGGTATCACCGCAGGCCACCCGACCCCCCTTGTGTCCTCCTGACCCGTTTTGGGCTCGAAGGGGTGCGCCAGACAAGCAGACGACGGTAGTCAAGGCGCCAAGGAAAGTGATGTGGCTGACAGTGGCTGCCTATGCTTACGCAATTTTCAAACCAGCTCGTAACATCTGATTAACACATTACAAGAGTGTCGTGGGTGGGAGACAACAAAGAGGAATATAAGATGTCTCAAGCATTTTTACCATAATTAATTAAAATCTTACTAATTTAGAGGAAAGCGTTAAAAACAAGAATTAGTACAAGTAGAGCGTGTCACTAAATTAGATCGATGCTAAAGTTACAGTTTATATCGTACCAATGTACACCAGCTATTTCCGTTTGTCTCTAGGAAAACATCTCAAATTAAAGTTTATGAAACTCGTAAACAACCCTAGCATTTTATAAATAATAATGACATATTACAATAAACAATATTACCATCTTATAATAAACAACGTAACTAATACTGACATCTTATAATAAACAATATTACCATCTTATAATAAACAACGTAACTAATACTGACATCTTATAATAAACAATATTACCATCTTATAATAAACAACGTAACTAATACTGACATCTTACAATAAACAATATTACCATCTTATAATAAACAATGTAACTAATACTGACATCTTACAATAAACAATATTACCATCTTATAATAAACAACGTAACTAATACTGGTATCTTACAATAAACAATATTACCATCTTATAATAAACAACGTAACTAATACTGACATCTTACAATAAACAATATTACCATCTTATAATAAACAACATAACTAATACTGACATCTTACAGTAAACAACATTACCATCTTATAATAAACAACGTAACTAATACTGACATCTTACAGTAAACAACATTACCATCTTATAACAAACAACGTAACTAATACTGACATCTTACAGTAAACAATATTACCATCTTATAACAAACAACGTAACTAATACTGACATCTTACAGTAAACAATATTACCATCTTATAATAAACAACGTAAATAGTGTTATATTAGTTTGAACAACATAACTGTGTTTATGTAATAATGATTTACAACATAAGTGTGTCTGTATAAAAATGATATTCTGGTTTTACAACACAACTGTGTCTCTATAGCAATGTTATTCTGGTTTTACAGCATAACTGTGTCTATATAACAATGCCATTCTTGTTTTAAAACACAACTGTGTCACTATAACAAAGTTATTCTTGTTTAACACCATAACTGTGTCTCTATAGCAATGTTATTCTGGTTTTACAGCATAACTGTGTCTATATAACAATGTCATTCTTGTTTTAAAACACAACTGTGTCTCTGTAACAATGTTATTCTTGTTTTAGAGCATAACTGTGTCTCTACATAAATGTTATTCTAGTTTTACAACACAACTGTGTCACTATAACAATGTTATTTTGGTTTTACAACATAACTGTGTCACTATAACAATGTTATTCTGGTTTTACAACATAACTGTGTCTCTATAACAATGTTATTCTGGTTTCACAACATAACTGTGTCACTATAACAATGTTATTCTGGTTTTACAACATAACTGTGTCACTATAACAATGTTATTTTGGTTTTACAACATAACTGTTTCTCTATAACAATGTTATTCTTGTTTTACAATATAACTGTGTCTATATAACAATGTTATTCTGGTTTTCCAACATAACTGTGTCTCTGTAACAATGTTATTCTTGTTTTAGAGCATAACTGTGTCTCTACATAAATGTTATTCTAGTTTTACAACACAACTGTGTCACTATAACAATGTTATTCTGGTTTTACAACATAACTGTGTCTCTATAACAATGTTATTCTGGTTTTACAACATAACTGTGTCTCTATAACAATGTTATTCTGGTTTTACAACATAACTGTGTCACTATAACAATTTTATTCTTGTTTTACAACATAACTGTGTCTCTATAACAATGTTATTCTTGTTTTACAATATAACTGTATATATAACAATGTTATTCTGGTTTTACAACATAACTGTGTCTCTATAACAATGTTATTCTTGTTTTACAACATAACTGTGTCTCTATAACAATGTTATTCTTGTTTTACAACATAACTGTATCTATATAACAATGTTATTCGGGTTTTACAATATAACTGTGTCTCTATATCAATGTTATTCTTGGTTTACAACATAACTGTGTCTCTATAACAATGTTATTCTTGTTTTAGAGCATAACTGTGTCTCTATAACAATGTTATTCTTGTTTTAGAGCATAACTGTGTCTCTACATAAATGTTATTCTAGTTTTACAACACAACTGTGTCACTATAACAATGTTATTCTGGTTTTACAACATAACTGTGTCTCTACATAAATGTTATTCTAGTTTTACAACACAACTGTGTCACTATAACAATGTTATTCTGGTTTTACAACATAACTGTGTCACTATAACAATGTTATTCTGGTTTTACAACATAACTGTGTCACTATAACAATGTTATTCTGGTTTTACAACATAACTGTGTCACTATAACAATGTTATTTTGGTTTTACAACATAACTGTGTCTCTATAACAATGTTATTCTTGTTTTAGAGCATAACTGTGTCTCTATAACAATGTTATTCTGGTTTTACAACATAACTGTGTCACTATAACAATGTTATTTTGGTTTTACAACATAACTGTGTCTCTATAACAATGTTATTCTTGTTTTACAACATAACTGTGTCTCTGTGTTATTCTTGTTTTACAACATAACTGTGTCTCTATATCAATGTTATTCTTGTTTTACAGCATAACTGTGTTTATATAACAATGTTATTCTTGTTTTACAACATAACTGTGTCTCTATATCAATGTTATTCTTGTTTTACAGCATAACTGTGTTTATATAACAATGTTATTCTTGTTTTACAACATAACTGTGTCACTATAACAATGTTATTCTGGTTTTACAACATAACTGTGTCACTATAACAATGTTATTTTGGTTTTACAACATAACTGTGTCTCTATAACAATGTTATTCTTGTTTTACAACATAACTGTGTCTCTATAACAATGTTATTCTTGTTTTACAACATAACTTTGTCTATATAACAATGTTATTCTGGTTTTACAATATAACTGTGTCTCTATAACAATGTTATTCTTCTTTTATAACATAACTGTGTATCTATAACAATGTTATTCTTCTTTTACAACATAACTGTGTTTATATAACAATGTTATTCTGGTTTTACAACATAACTGTGTCACTATAACAATGTTATTTTGGTTTTACAACATAACTGTTTCTCTATAACAATGTTATTCTTGTTTTACAATATAACTGTGTCTATATAACAATGTTATTCTGGTTTTCCAACATAACTGTGTCTCTGTAACAATGTTATTCTTGTTTTACAGTACAACTGTGTCTCTTTATCAATGTTATTCTGGTTTTACAACATAGCTGTGTCTATAACATTGTTATTCTTGTTTTACTATATAACTGTCTATATGACAATGTCATTCTGGTTTTACAACATAACTGTGTCTCTATAACAATGTTATTCTTGTTTTACAACATAACTGTGTCTCTATAACAATGTTATTCTTGTTTTACAACATAACTGTGTCTCTGTAACAATGTTATTCTTGTTTTAGAGCATAACTGTGTCTCTACATAAATGTTATTCTAGTTTTACAACACAACTGTGTCACTATAACAATGTTATTCTGGTTTTACAACATAACTGTGTCTCTATAACAATGTTATTCTGGTTTTACAACATAACTGTTTCACTATAACAATTTTATTCTTGTTTTACAACATAACTGTGTCTCTATAACAATGTTATTCTTGTTTTACAATATAACTGTCTATATAACAACGTTATTCTGGTTTTACAACATAACTGTGTCTCTATAACAATGTTATTCTTGTTTTACAACATAACTGTGTCTCTATAACAATGTTATTCTTGTTTTACAACATAACTGTGTCTCTATAACAATGTTATTCTTGTTTTACAATATAACTGTGTCTCTATAACAATGTTATTCTTGTTTTACAATATAATTGTATCTACCGGTTACCTTTAATATTAACTTCTTTACCAACATAAAAAAAACAAACGTAACTATCTCTTGTGTTATTCAATTTAAACTTCCCCATGTTCTTTACGGTTATTGTCTTGTTGTAAAGATGTTGGCAACACTGATTATTGTCCTTTAATCTCCTGGTACGAGGCTATGGTAAGATGAGTATCAGAGTCCTAGCTTTTATCAACTAATTCTCTCGTACCAATATGTTTACTGATTATAAAGGAAAGAGAGACACACATATCTGGCATCAACATCTACTTCTAACAGACGGATATTTCATGGTTTAAGTACATCGAAACGCTTGTCTTTCCCTCACAGCTAGTACCAACATCAAACTTTAGACAAACAAATATTGCAACTTCCTTCCCAGTACAACAATAAAAGGAAAACTCTAATAACAGTAAAGGATGTCCAACCCTAATTTAGAGAAAAAATAAAGATAGAAGAAGAAGACAGGTCACATCATAAATGACCCCAAAAAAGAACGTATGAAAGAGACACAACGAAAGCTGCACGTGGGTGACGTGACGTAATATATTCTCGTTATGGGGAAACCACAAACATGCACGAACAATTTCACGGAAAGGAGAAAACTGGATTAGGGACGCGCCTTAAACCCACCAGCGAGTGGTATTCCAACTGTTAATCTAATAGGAGACTTGTTGTTTTAACTTTACACAAGAGTGTTGTGATGACAAAATCAAAACTCCGTAAAACACGGCTAATGACCACAAGTTCATATCTTGTGAATATAGTAAGGGTGACTTCCATCATTCTGTAGGAAGTTTGATTTCGTCTAACATAACAGATATTGTAATGAACGATTGTACTCTAACACTAAGTTTTAGTTGTCTTCAGCTGGTAGGCGCACATAAAATCTTCTCTTACACTTTGGGTTTTGAGATATTTTTAACACAATAACCATATGTTAGTGTCTGTAACAGACTGGTCATATTATAGTTACAAGTTTATGATTGAAACTTATAATAATATTAACTTATATTATAATACAAACCTATACCACTAACAAATTAATTATATCTTCATTAAAACATTATTATACAAACCTATACCACTAACAACGTAATTATATCTTCATTAAAACATTATAATACAAACCTATACCACTAACAAATTAATTATATCTTCATTAAAACATTATTATACAAACCTATACCATTAACAAATTAATTATATCTTCATTAAAACATTATTATACAAACCTATACCATTAACAACTTAATTATATCTTCATTAAAACATTATAATACGAACCCATAACATCGTTATAACTTTGTATTAAGAGCTCCGTAACAAGAGTAAGCGACACCTACAATTTATCTTGTAATCTTTATTGCACTATCATCTTTCAAAGGTTTCGACTGTGGCTCACGTAGCAACAGGTGATAATTTTCTCTTTCGGTCGCTTTCTCAATTCATTTAGAACACAGCTAAGAGAGAGTCCCTACAAGGAATTTTTATCTGCTCTGCTTTGGGCTCTCTCTTAATATTTATTGATATATCCTTGTAAAGTTGTCGGAATTTTTAAATTCTAAATAAATCTTTTTTACCCTAAAGTAATGTAAAATAAATATAATTTTTTAAGTAATTTTTATTTAGAAATATCTCTTGATAGTTTTAACGATAAACAGTGTAAGTCCACTAGTTAAATTCATTCACTAGTTAAATGAACAAATGTTCATCTGTCTGTTTCCAACATCACTTGTGTTGAAGGTGGCGCTTGTGTTCTGTGACCTTGTCACGCGATGCGATCAGTTAGAATCTCCTTTGTAAAACAAAGCTGTGTAACTTACAGTCTCCGCTAACACTAATTTCATGATAAATTAAACGTAGTATTAGAAACATGGAGATATAAAAAACTTATGCCTATAAAATTTTAAGATTAAAGTCGACCCCCGCAATGAGTCAGCAGTAAGTTTAGAATGCTAAAAATCCGGGGTTAGATATCTGTAGCAGACAGAGCGCATCAAATACAAACTATAGAAAGAAAATACGTAGCAAGAAACGGTCGCTTTAAGAAAACAGGGTTACACGTATGTTGAGTTTGTTAACGTCCAGTAACAATGACATTTATAGAATGTTTGGAGACTGAAGTTTCCCACTATTGTTTTAAAAACAACTCATATGTTACCGTGCAGTTAAACTTTATTATCTTCTGAAATAAAATAAATGCCGATAAAAAACACAAGGTAGCGCATTCATAAGAAAAGAATAGTGAAGTGAAAACATCATAGGATTCATTTTACTTTCTTAGCGTTTAATATAATTCATTCAAATTACATGTATGTGTAAAACAAACACACCAGAGACGCATCAGTCCAGAAACCTTGCTCTGCTTTTAACACCTAATTATACCAGTCCAGAATCACATGGTCCACTACAAGTTCACAAGTTACGTTGTGGTGAACTCTTGTTATCAACGTGGAAATAACTCACTCACAAATATCGTCTGTGAATCATTTTAAAAACATGTTTTAGTTGGTCATGTGATATAAAGACTTCTTTATTTAGAAATAAGTTACAATAATCAACAACCGATGTTTGAAATCTTTTCTTTAAAATCGAGATAATATTAGAAATAGATATATATAACTAGGAAAGGTATTGTAGTTAATATTTTGTATTACAGAATTACATATATAACTAGGAAAGGTATTGTAGTTAATATTTTGTATTACAGAATTACATATATAACTACGAAAGGTATTGTAGTTAATATTTTGTATTACAGAATTACATATATAACTACGAAAGGTATTGTAGTTAATATTTTGTATTACAGAATTACATATATAACTAGGAAAGGTATTGTAGTTAATATTTCGTATTACAAAATTACGTCACAATGATTAAAACAATACATACAGATACCACCTGGTGTCAGAAAGATTACTTTAAGATTACTAACATTACAATATTCTTCACAATTAGACTGTAACACACCCATTACCAAACACCTTAACACCATCCAGTGTCACAGTGTTATGTCTGCAGACTTACAACGATAGAAAACGGTTTTCGATACCCGTGGTGGGCATAGCACAGATAGCCCTCTGTGTAGCTTTGTGGTCACCTACAAACAAACGAACAAATCAAAAACCTGAAAGTCATTTCTATACTTCTAATCTTCCGAATACGAAAGTTGACTGTGAGGGCGCTGACACAATCCAGAGACGCCCCTGGTACACACCCTGCAGGGCGGCTTACCCGATTATCAATAGTTCTTAAGCTTAGAGGTTGAAAGAAAGATGGGGGTTTAATTGGTAAAAGAAATACGTATATAATACTATAGATTTTTATCAGCAATGAAACATCGCGTCCCACTTGTAAACAAACAGTTTAACAGTCATACCATAATCAGGAAACGATTATACTAAACTCTAAGAAACTATTCAATTTAACCACGATAGAGCAATCTCTGAATCAGTTCTGTAATCAGGATATCCTGGGAGAAGATCGAACGCTTAACGGGGTACACAGAACACTTCCACACAAGGGACACGAATATTGAGAGGAACTCTATCTCCAACCAGCAACAATCATCTGAACACTACAGGTCTCTAACGTAGTCTTTATCATTAAATACTAGTTTTTATGTCGACCACTGGAGTTCGTGTCTTTCGTTAGTGTTGATGTTAAAAGTAAAGGTAATACATATTTAACTAATATTAAATACGGTGTTAAACTGCATAAGAGTACTGGCTGGCTTTACTGTCATTACTCTAACATGTTAAACACACATTACATTTATAAAACTAAATTATATCTCTACCCTTCGGTAGCTACAAAATGGCGTCAGTATCATAAACACTATAACTAATGTGGCAAGTGGCAGTTTCAGCTTTTAACATCCATTGTTACAACTCACAGATTCTTACATTCAAAAACAACAGTTTTAAAACAGATATGTGGTTTTCAAACTTAGTGTAAACATACTCATGTACATAAGTTTTAACAACAAAACACGCTTTAGAATATAAGTCAATATTAAACAATCTGACACTGTATTTAAATCAACATTCAACAATATAATCGTATACATAAACCAACATTCAACAATCTAACATTGTACTGAAGTCACCATTGAACAATCGAAGTGTATTTAAATCAACATTCAAAAAACTATCAGCATAATGAAATCAACAGTCAACAATCTAACAGTGTATTTAAATCAATATTCAACAATCTAACAGTGTATTTAAATCAATATTCAACAATCTAACATTGTATTAAAGACAACATTCAACACTAACAGTGTATTTAACTCAACAATCAACAATCTAATAGTGCATTTAAATCAACATTCAACAATCTAACAATGTATTTAAATCAACGTTCAACAATGTAACAGTGTATTTATATCAACTTTCAACAATCTAACAATGTATTTAAATTAACGTTCAACAATCTAACAACGCATTTAAATCAACGTTCAGCAATCTAACAGTGTATTTAAATCAACATTCAACAATCTAACAGTGCATTTAAATCAACGTTCAACAATCTAACAATGTATTTAAATTAACTTTCAACAATCTAACAATGTATTTAAATTAACTTTCAACAATGTAACAGTGTATTTAAATTAACATTCAACAATCTAACAGTGTATTAAAATCAACATTCAACACTAACAGTGTATTTAACTCAACAATCAACAATGTGACAATGCATTTCGATCAACATTCAACAATCTAATAGTGTATTGAAATCAACACTGAACAATCTAACAGTGTATTTATATCAACATTCAACAATCTAACAGTATATTTATATCAACAATCAACATTCTAACAGGATATTGAAATCAACATTAAACAATCAAACAGAGTATTTAAAACAACGCTCAACAATCTAACAATGCATTTAAATCAACATTCAACAATCTAACAGTGTATTGAAATCAACACTGAACAATCTAACAATGTATTTATATCAATATTCAACAATCTAACAGTGAATTTATATCAACACTGAACAATCTAACAGTGTATTTATATCAACTTTCAACAATCTAACAGTGTATTTAAATCAACGTTCAACAATCTAACAATGCATTTCAATCAACATGCAACAATCTAATAGTGTATTGAAATCAACACTGAACAATCTGACAGTGTATTTATATCAACATTCAACAATCTAACAATGCATTTATATCAACATTCAACAATCTAACAGTGTATTTAAATCAACGTTCAACAATCCAACAATGCATTTCAATCAACATTCAACAATCTAAATGTATTGAAATCAACACTGAACAATCTAACAGTGTATTTATATCAACAATCAACAATCCAACAGTATTTAAATCAACATTCAACAATCTAATAATGCTTTTAAATCAACGTTCAACAATCTAACAATGCATTTCAATCAACATTCACCAATCTATTAATCCATTGAAATCAACGTTCGGCAATCTAACAATGCATTTCATTCAACATTCAACAATTTAATAGTGTATTGAAATCAACACTAAACAATCTAATAGTGTATTTAAATCAGCGTTCAACAATGTAACAATTGTTACAATGCATTTCAATCAACATTCAACAATCTAATAGTATATTGAAATCAACACTGAACAATCTAACAGTGTATTTAAATCAACATTCAACAATTTAATAATGCTTTAAAATCAACGTTCAACAACCTAAGTGTATTTAAATCAACATTCAACAATCTAACAATGCATTTCAATCAACATTCAACAATCTAATAGTGTATTGAAATCAACACTAAAAATTCTAACAGTGTACTTATATCAACATTCAACAATCTAACAGCGTATTGAAATCAACACTAAACAATCTAACAGTGTATTTAAATCAACGTTCAACAATCTAACAATGCATTTCAATCAACATTCAACAATCTAAAATTCCTTTCAATCAACATTCAACAATCTAATAGTGTATTGAAATCAACACTGAACAATCTAACAGTGTATTTAAATCAACATTCAACAATCTAATAATGCTTTTAAATCAACGTTCAACAATCTAACAATGCATTTCAATCAAGATTCAACAATCTAATAGTCTATTGAAATCAACGTTCAGCAATCAAACAATGCATTTCAATCAACGTTCAACAATCTAACAATGCATTTCAATCAACGTTCAACAATCTAACAATGCATTTCAATCAACATTCGACAATCTAATAGTGTATTGAAATCAACACTGAACAATATAACAGTGTATTTAAATCAACATTCAACAATCTAATAGTGTATTGAAATCAACACTGAACAATATAACAGTGTATTTAAATCAACATTCAACAATCTAACAGTGTATTTAAATCAACATTCAACAATCTAACAGTGTATTAAAATCAACGTTCAACAATCTAACAATGCATTTCAATCAACATACAACAATCTAACAGTGTATTAAAATCAACGTTCAACAATCTAACAATGCATTTCAATCAACATTCAACAATCTAATAGTGTATTGAGATCAACACTGAACAATCTAACAGAGTATTTAAATCGACATTCAACAATCTAATAATGCTTTTAAATCAACGTTCAACAATCTAAGTGTATTTAAATCAACATTCAACAATCTAACAATGCATTTAAATCAACATTCAACAATCTAATAGTGTATTGAAATCAACACTAAACAATCTACCAATGCATTTCAATCAACATTCAACAATCTAAATGTATTGAAATCAATACTGAACAATCTAACAGTGTATTTAAATCAACATTCAACAATCTAATAATGCTTTTAAATCAACGTTCAACAATCTAACAATGCATTTAAATCAACATTCAACAATCTAATACTGTATTGAAATCAACAATGAACAATCTAACAGTGTATTTATATCAACATTCAACAATCTAACAGCGTACTGAAATCAAACTGAACAATCTAGCAGTGCATTTAAATCAACATTCAACAATCTAATAGTGTATTGAAATCAACAATGAACAATCTAACAGTGTATTTATATCAACATTCAACAATCTAACAGCGTACTGAAATCAAACTGAACAATCTAACAGTGTATTTAAATCAACATTCAACAATCTAATACTGTATTGAAATCAACAATGAACAATCTAACAGTGTATTTATATCAACATTCAACAATCTAACAGCGTACTGAAATCAAACTGAACGATCTAGCAGTGCATTTAAATCAACGTTCAACAATCTAACAATGCATTTCAATCAACATTCAACAATCTAATAGTCTATTCAAATCAACGTTCAGCAATCTAACAGTGTATTTAAATCAACATTCAACAATCTAAAATTCCTTTCAATCAACATTCAACAATCTAACAGTGTATTTAAATCATCATTCAACCATCTAATAATGCTTTTAAACCAACGTTCAACAATCTAACAATGCATTTCAATCAAGACTCAACAATCTAATAGTCTATTGAAATCAACGTTCAGCAATCAAACAATGCATTTCAATCAACGTTCAACAATCTAACAATGCATTTCAATCGACATTCAACAATCTAATAGTGTATTGAAATCAACACTGAACAATCTAACAGTGTATTTAAATCAACATTCAACAATCTAACAGTGTATTTAAATCAACATTCACCAATCTAATAATGCTTTTAAATCAAGATTCAACAATCTAATAGTCTATTGAAATCAACGTTCAGCAATCAAACAATGCATTTCAATCAACATTCAACAATCTAATAGTGTATTGAAATCAACATTGAGCAATCTAACAATGCATTTCAATCAACATTCAACAATTTAATAGTGTATTCAAATCAACACTAAACAATCTAATAGTGTATTAGAATCAGCGTTCAACAATGTAACAATTGTTACAATGCATTTCAATCAACATTCAACAATCTAATAGTATATTGAAATCAACACTAAACAATCTAACAGTGTATTTAAATCAACATTCAACAATTTAATAATGCTTTTAAATCAACGTTCAACAATCTAAGTGTATTTAAATCAACATTCAACAATCTAACAATGCATTTCAATCACACATTCAACAATCTAAGAGTGTATTGAAATCAACACTAAACAATCTAACAATGTATTTATATCAACATTCAACAATCTAACAGCGTATTGAAATCAACACTGAACAATCTAACAGTGTATTTAAATCAACGTTCAACAATCTAACAATGCATTTCAATCAACATTCAACAATCTAATAGTGTATTGAAATCAACACTGAATAATCTAACAGTGTATTTAAATCAACATTCAACAATCTAACAGTGTATTTCAATCAAGATTCAACAATCTAATAGTCTATTCAAATCAACGTTCAGCAATCAAACAATGCATTTCAATCAACGTTCAACAATCTAACAATGCATTTCAATCAACATTCAACAATCTAATAGTGTATTGAAATCAACACTGAACAATCTAACAGTGTATATAAATCAACATTCAACAATCTAACAGTGTATTTAAATCAACATTCAACAATCTAATAATGCTTTTCAATCAACGTTCAACAATCTAATAGTGTATTGAAATCAACAATGAACAATCTAACAGTGTATTTATATCAACATTCAACAATCTAACAGCGTACTGAAATCAAACTGAACAATCTAACAGTGTATTTAAATCAACATTCAACAATCTAATACTGTATTGAAATCAACAATGAACAATCTAACAGTGTATTTATATCAACATTCAACAATCTAACAGCGTACTGAAATCAAACTGAACAATCTAGCAGTGCATTTAAATCAACGTTCAACAATCTAACAATGCATTTCAATCAACATTCAACAATCTAATAGTCTATTCAAATCAACGTTCAGCAATCTAACAGTGTATTTAAATCAACATTCAACAATCTAATAGTGTATTGAAATCAACACTGAACAATCTAACAGCGTATTTAAATCAACATTCAACAATCTAACAGTGTATTTAAATCAACATTCAACAATCTAATAATGCTTTTAAATCAACGTTCAACAATCTAACAATGCATTTCAATCAACATTCAACAATCTAAAATTCCTTTCAATCAACATTCAACAATCTAATACTGTATTGAAATCAACACTGAACAATCTAACAGTGTATTTAAATCAACATTCAACAATCTAACAGTGTATTTAAATCAACATTCAACCATCTAATAATGCTTTTAAACCAACGTTCAGCAATCTAACAATGCATTTCAATCAACGTTCAACAATCTAACAATGCATTTCAATCGACATTCAACAATCTAATAGTGTATTGAAATCAACACTGAACAATCTAACAGTGTATTTAAATCAACATTCAACAATCTAACAGTGTATTTAAATCAACATTCACCAATCTAATAATGCTTTTAAATCAAGATTCAACAATCTAATAGTCTATTGAAATCAACGTTCAGCAATCAAACAATGCATTTCAATCAACATTCAACAATCTAATAGTGTATTGAAATCAACATTGAGCAATCTAACAATGCATTTCAATCAACATTCAACAATTTAATAGTGTATTCAAATCAACACTAAACAATCTAATAGTGTATTAGAATCAGCGTTCAACAATGTAACAATTGTTACAATGCATTTCAATCAACATTCAACAATCTAATAGTATATTGAAATCAACACTAAACAATCTAACAGTGTATTTAAATCAACATTCAACAATTTAATAATGCTTTTAAATCAACGTTCAACAATCTAAGTGTATTTAAATCAACATTCAACAATCTAACAATGCATTTCAATCACACATTCAACAATCTAAGAGTGTATTGAAATCAACACTAAACAATCTAACAATGTATTTATATCAACATTCAACAATCTAACAGCGTATTGAAATCAACACTGAACAATCTAACAGTGTATTTAAATCAACGTTCAACAATCTAACAATGCATTTCAATCAACATTCAACAATCTAATAGTGTATTGAAATCAACACTGAATAATCTAACAGTGTATTTAAATCAACATTCAACAATCTAACAGTGTATTTCAATCAAGATTCAACAATCTAACAGCGTATTGAATGCATTTCAATCACACATTCAACAATCTAAGAGTGTATTGAAATCAACACTAAACAATCTAACAATGTATTTATATCAACATTCAACAATCTAACAGCGTATTGAAATCAACACTGAACAATCTAACAGTGTATTTAAATCAACGTTCAACAATCTAACAATGCATTTCAATCAACATTCAACAATCTAATAGTGTATTGAAATCAACACTGAATAATCTAACAGTGTATTTAAATCAACATTCAACAATCTAACAGTGTATTTCAATCAAGATTCAACAATCTAATAGTCTATTCAAATCAACGTTCAGCAATCAAACAATGCATTTGAATCAACGTTCAACAATCTAGCAATGCATTTCAATCAACATTCAACAATCTAATAGTGTATTGAAATCAACACTGAACAATCTAACAGTGTATATAAATCAACATTCAACAATCTAACAGTGTATTTAAATCAACATTCAACAATCTAATAATGCTTTTCAATCAACGTTCAACAATCTAATAGTGTATTGAAATCAACAATGAACAATCTAACAGTGTATTTATATCAACATTCAACAATCTAACAGCGTACTGAAATCAAACTGAACAATCTAACAGTGTATTTAAATCAACATTCAACAATCTAATACTGTATTGAAATCAACAATGAACAATCTAACAGTGTATTTATATCAACATTCAACAATCTAACAGCGTACTGAAATCAAACTGAACAATCTAGCAGTGCATTTAAATCAACGTTCAACAATCTAACAATGCATTTCAATCAACATTCAACAATCTAATAGTCTATTCAAATCAACGTTCAGCAATCTAACAGTGTATTTAAATCAACATTCAACAAACTAATAGTGTATTGAAATCAACACTGAACAATCTAACAGCGTATTTAAATCAACATTCAACAATCTAACAGTGTATTTAAATCAACATTCAACAATCTAATAATGCTTTTAAATCAACATTCAACAATCTAACAATGCATTTCAATCAACATTCAACAATCTAAAATTCCTTTCAATCAACATTCAACAATCTAATACTGTATTGAAATCAACACTGAACAATCTAACAGTGTATTTAAATCAACATTCAACAATCTAACAGTGTATTTAAATCAACATTCAACCATCTAATAATGCTTTTAAACCAACGTTCAGCAATCTAACAATGCATTTCAATCAACGTTCAACAATCTAACAATGCATTTCAATCGACATTCAACAATCTAATAGTGTATTGAAATCAACACTGAACAATCTAACAGTGTATTTAAATCAACATTCAACAATCTAACAGTGTATTTAAATCAACATTCACCAATCTAATAATGCTTTTAAATCAAGATTCAACAATCTAATAGTCTATTGAAATCAACGTTCAGCAATCAAACAATGCATTTCAATCAACATTCAACAATCTAATAGTGTATTGAAATCAACACTGAGCAATCTAACAATGCATTTCAATCAACATTCAACAATCTAATACTGTATTGAGATCAACACTGAACAATCTAACAGAGTATTTAAATCAACATTCAACAATCTAATAATGCTTTTAAATCAACGTTCAACAATCTAAGTGTATTTAAATCAACATTCAACAATCTAACAATGCATTTCAATCAACATTCAACAATCTAATAGTGTATTGAAATCAACACTGAACAATCTAACAATGCATTTCAATCAACATTCAACAATCTAAATGTATTGAAATCAATACTGAACAATCTAACTGTATTTAAATCAACATTCAACAATCTAATAATGCTTTTAAATCAACGTTCAACAATCTAACAATGCATTTAAATCAACATTCAACAATCTAATACTGTATTGAAATCAACACTGAACAATCTAGCAGTGCATTTAAATCAACATTCAACAATCTAACAATGCATTTAAATCAACGTTCAACAATCTAATAGTGTATTGAAATCAACAATGAACAATCTAACAATGCATTTAAATCAACGTTCAACAATCTAATAGTGTATTGAAATCAACAATGAACAATCTAACAGTGTATTTATATCAACATTCAACAATCTAACAGCGTACTGAAATCAAACTCAACAATCTAACAGTGTATTTAAATCAACGTTCAACAATCTAATAATGCATTTCAATCAACATTCAACAATCTAATAGTGTGTTGAGAACAACACTAAACAATCTAACAAAGTATTTAAATCAACATTCAACAATCTAACAGCGTATTGAAATCAACACTGAATAATCTAACAGTGTATTTAAATCAACATTCAACAATCTAACAGTGTATTTCAATCAAGATTCAACAATCTAATAGTCTATTCAAATCAACGTTCAGCAATCAAACAATGCATTTCAATCAACGTTCAACAATCTAACAATG
Source organism: Tachypleus tridentatus (assembly GCF_004210375.1). Taxonomy (NCBI): domain Eukaryota; kingdom Metazoa; phylum Arthropoda; class Merostomata; order Xiphosura; family Limulidae; genus Tachypleus; species Tachypleus tridentatus. The sequence goes on from NC_134827.1 coordinate 113,938,394, forward strand.
CATTTCAATCAACATTCAACAATCTAATAGTGTATTGAAATCAACACTGAACAATCTAACAGTGTATATAAATCAACATTCAACAATCTAACAGTGTATTTAAATCAACATTCAACAATCTAATAATGCTTTTCAATCAACGTTCAACAATCTAATAGTGTATTGAAATCAACAATGAACAATCTAACAGTGTATTTATATCAACATTCAACAATCTAACAGCGTACTGAAATCAAACTGAACAATCTAACAGTGTATTTAAATCAACATTCAACAATCTAATACTGTATTGAAATCAACAATGAACAATCTAACAGTGTATTTATATCAACATTCAACAATCTAACAGCGTACTGAAATCAAACTGAACAATCTAGCAGTGCATTTAAATCAACGTTCAACAATCTAACAATGCATTTCAATCAACATTCAACAATCTAATAGTCTATTCAAATCAACGTTCAGCAATCTAACAGTGTATTTAAATCAACATTCAACAATCTAATAGTGTATTGAAATCAACACTGAACAATCTAACAGCGTATTTAAATCAACATTCAACAATCTAACAGTGTATTTAAATCAACATTCAACAATCTAATAATGCTTTTAAATCAACGTTCAACAATCTAACAATGCATTTCAATCAACATTCAACAATCTAAAATTCCTTTCAATCAACATTCAACAATCTAATACTGTATTGAAATCAACACTGAACAATCTAACAGTGTATTTAAATCAACATTCAACAATCTAACAGTGTATTTAAATCAACATTCAACCATCTAATAATGCTTTTAAACCAACGTTCAGCAATCTAACAATGCATTTCAATCAACGTTCAACAATCTAACAATGCATTTCAATCGACATTCAACAATCTAATAGTGTATTGAAATCAACACTGAACAATCTAACAGTGTATTTAAATCAACATTCAACAATCTAACAGTGTATTTAAATCAACATTCACCAATCTAATAATGCTTTTAAATCAAGATTCAACAATCTAATAGTCTATTGAAATCAACGTTCAGCAATCAAACAATGCATTTCAATCAACATTCAACAATCTAATAGTGTATTGAAATCAACATTGAGCAATCTAACAATGCATTTCAATCAACATTCAACAATTTAATAGTGTATTCAAATCAACACTAAACAATCTAATAGTGTATTAGAATCAGCGTTCAACAATGTAACAATTGTTACAATGCATTTCAATCAACATTCAACAATCTAATAGTATATTGAAATCAACACTAAACAATCTAACAGTGTATTTAAATCAACATTCAACAATTTAATAATGCTTTTAAATCAACGTTCAACAATCTAAGTGTATTTAAATCAACATTCAACAATCTAACAATGCATTTCAATCACACATTCAACAATCTAAGAGTGTATTGAAATCAACACTAAACAATCTAACAATGTATTTATATCAACATTCAACAATCTAACAGCGTATTGAAATCAACACTGAACAATCTAACAGTGTATTTAAATCAACGTTCAACAATCTAACAATGCATTTCAATCAACATTCAACAATCTAATAGTGTATTGAAATCAACACTGAATAATCTAACAGTGTATTTAAATCAACATTCAACAATCTAACAGTGTATTTCAATCAAGATTCAACAATCTAACAGCGTATTGAATGCATTTCAATCACACATTCAACAATCTAAGAGTGTATTGAAATCAACACTAAACAATCTAACAATGTATTTATATCAACATTCAACAATCTAACAGCGTATTGAAATCAACACTGAACAATCTAACAGTGTATTTAAATCAACGTTCAACAATCTAACAATGCATTTCAATCAACATTCAACAATCTAATAGTGTATTGAAATCAACACTGAATAATCTAACAGTGTATTTAAATCAACATTCAACAATCTAACAGTGTATTTCAATCAAGATTCAACAATCTAATAGTCTATTCAAATCAACGTTCAGCAATCAAACAATGCATTTGAATCAACGTTCAACAATCTAACAATGCATTTCAATCAACATTCAACAATCTAATAGTGTATTGAAATCAACACTGAACAATCTAACAGTGTATATAAATCAACATTCAACAATCTAACAGTGTATTTAAATCAACATTCAACAATCTAATAATGCTTTTCAATCAACGTTCAACAATCTAATAGTGTATTGAAATCAACAATGAACAATCTAACAGTGTATTTATATCAACATTCAACAATCTAACAGCGTACTGAAATCAAACTGAACAATCTAACAGTGTATTTAAATCAACATTCAACAATCTAATACTGTATTGAAATCAACAATGAACAATCTAACAGTGTATTTATATCAACATTCAACAATCTAACAGCGTACTGAAATCAAACTGAACAATCTAGCAGTGCATTTAAATCAACGTTCAACAATCTAACAATGCATTTCAATCAACATTCAACAATCTAATAGTCTATTCAAATCAACGTTCAGCAATCTAACAGTGTATTTAAATCAACATTCAACAAACTAATAGTGTATTGAAATCAACACTGAACAATCTAACAGCGTATTTAAATCAACATTCAACAATCTAACAGTGTATTTAAATCAACATTCAACAATCTAATAATGCTTTTAAATCAACGTTCAACAATCTAACAATGCATTTCAATCAACATTCAACAATCTAAAATTCCTTTCAATCAACATTCAACAATCTAATACTGTATTGAAATCAACACTGAACAATCTAACAGTGTATTTAAATCAACATTCAACAATCTAACAGTGTATTTAAATCAACATTCAACCATCTAATAATGCTTTTAAACCAACGTTCAGCAATCTAACAATGCATTTCAATCAACGTTCAACAATCTAACAATGCATTTCAATCGACATTCAACAATCTAATAGTGTATTGAAATCAACACTGAACAATCTAACAGTGTATTTAAATCAACATTCAACAATCTAACAGTGTATTTAAATCAACATTCACCAATCTAATAATGCTTTTAAATCAAGATTCAACAATCTAATAGTCTATTGAAATCAACGTTCAGCAATCAAACAATGCATTTCAATCAACATTCAACAATCTAATAGTGTATTGAAATCAACACTGAGCAATCTAACAATGCATTTCAATCAACATTCAACAATCTAATACTGTATTGAGATCAACACTGAACAATCTAACAGAGTATTTAAATCAACATTCAACAATCTAATAATGCTTTTAAATCAACGTTCAACAATCTAAGTGTATTTAAATCAACATTCAACAATCTAACAATGCATTTCAATCAACATTCAACAATCTAATAGTGTATTGAAATCAACACTGAACAATCTAACAATGCATTTCAATCAACATTCAACAATCTAAATGTATTGAAATCAATACTGAACAATCTAACTGTATTTAAATCAACATTCAACAATCTAATAATGCTTTTAAATCAACGTTCAACAATCTAACAATGCATTTAAATCAACATTCAACAATCTAATACTGTATTGAAATCAACACTGAACAATCTAGCAGTGCATTTAAATCAACATTCAACAATCTAACAATGCATTTAAATCAACGTTCAACAATCTAATAGTGTATTGAAATCAACAATGAACAATCTAACAATGCATTTAAATCAACGTTCAACAATCTAATAGTGTATTGAAATCAACAATGAACAATCTAACAGTGTATTTATATCAACATTCAACAATCTAACAGCGTACTGAAATCAAACTCAACAATCTAACAGTGTATTTAAATCAACGTTCAACAATCTAACAATGCATTTCAATCAACATTCAACAATCTAATAGTGTGTTGAGAACAACACTAAACAATCTAACAAAGTATTTAAATCAACATTCAACAATCTAACAGCGTATTGAAATCAACACTGAACAATCTAACAGTGTACCTAAATCAACGTTCAACAATCTAACAATGCATTTCAATCAACATTCAACAATCTAATAGTGTATTGAAATCAACATTCAACAATCTAATAAATACTGAAACTTGTCAAATTGAGAATGCTCACCCCAATGAACTTGTAAGAACAAAAAAAGAGGAATTTATTATAAATCGTTAAATGGTTTAACCATTCAGTCTAATGAAAGATCTCAGGTGTCACGATAAATTATTGACTCTATCCATAAATCTAATGTTCAGCACCGTGTTATTATAAATATTAACTAGCTATACAATAACAATGAAACAATATATATTTATAAAGCATCGTATTTGTGTGGTTTGAAATTTTAAAGGGTCCAAGAATTTTAAAAACCACCGAGATCACGCAGAGAACACGAAAAACGTTTTTAGGACATTTTCATAAATGGAACTGGTTGCCCAAATTCTTTGGATATATTACACAGATTAACTATGTACCTCGACACAAAAGAGGATATCATAAGAAACGACCCCCAAGATAACATGGACCACCTGAAAATACCTCTCATTACGAATAATTCAAGATAACATGAACCCCTGAAAATACCTCTCATTATGAATAATTAAAGATAACATGGATCCCCTGAAAATACCTCTCATTATGAATAATTAAACATAACATGGATCCCCTGAAAATACCCGTCATTATGAATAATTCAAGATAACATGGATTCCCAGAAAACACCTCTCATTATGAATAATTCAAGATAACATGGACAATCTGAAAATACCTCTCATTATGAATAATTCAAGATAACATGGACCATCAGAAAATACCTCTCATTATGAATAATTCAAGATAACATGGATCCCCTGAAAATACCTCTCATTATAAATAATTCAAAATAACATAGACCCCTGAAAATACCTCTCATTATGAATAATTCAAGATAACATGAATCACCTGAAAATACCTCTCATTATCAATAATTCAAGATAACATGGACCCCTGACAATACCTTTCATTATGAATAATTCAAGATAACATGGACCCCTGAAAATACCTCTCATTCTGAATAATTCAAGATAACATGGACCACATGAAAATACCTCTCATTATGAATAATTCAAGATAACATGAACACCCTGAAAATACCTCTCATTATAAATAATTCAAAATAACATGGACCATCTGAAAATACCTCTCATTATAAATAATTCAAGATAACATGGACCCCTGAAAATACCTCTCATTATGATTAATTCAAGATAACATGGACCATCTGAAAATACCTCTCATTATGAGTAATTCAAGATAACATGGACCCCCTGAAAATACCTCTCATTATGAACAAGTCAAGATAACATGGACCATCTGAAAATACCTCTCATTATGAATAATTCAAGATAACATGGATTCCTTGAAAATACCTCTAATTATAAATAATTCAACATAACATGACCACATGAAAATACCTCTCATTATGAATAATTCAAAATAACATGGACCATCTGAAAAAACCTCTCATTATGAATAATTCAAGATAACATGGTCCATCTGAAAATACCTCTCATTATGAATAATTCAAGATAACATGGATCCCCTGAAAATACCTCTCATTATAAATAATTCAAGATAACATGGACCCCTGAAAATACATCTCATTATGAATAATTCAAGATAACATGGATCCCCTTAAAATACCTCTCATTATAAATAATTCAAAATAACATGGATTCCCTGAAAATAACTCATTACGAACAAGTCAAGATAACATGGACCATCTGAAAATACCTCTCATTATGAATAATTCAAGATAACATGGATTCCTTGAAAATACCTCTAATTATAAATAATTCAAGATAACATGGACCCCTGAAAATACATCTCATTATGAATAATTCAAGATAACATGGATCCCCTTAAAATACCTCTCATTATAAATAATTCAAAATAACATGGATTCCCTGAAAATAACTCATTACGAACAAGTCAAGATAACATGGACCATCTGAAAATACCTCTCATTATGAATAATTCAAGATAACATGGATTCCTTGAAAATACCTCTAATTATAAATAATTCATTCAACATAACATGACCACATGAAAATACCTCTCATTATGAATAATTCAAGATAACATGGATCCCCTGAAAATACCTCTCATTATAAATAATTCAAAATAACATGGACCCCTGAAAATACCTCTCATTATAAATAATTCAAGATAACATAGACCCTCTAAAAATACCTCTCATTATGAATAATTCAAAATAACATGGATTCCCTGAAAATACCTCTCATTATGAACAAGTCAAAATAACATTGACCCCCTGAAAATACCTCTCATTATGAATAATTCATGATAACATGGACCAGCTGAAAATACCTCTCATTATGAATAATTCAAGATAACATGAACCCCTGAAAATACCTCTCATTATGAATAATTAAAGATAACATGGATCCCCTGAAAATACCTCTCATTATCAATAATTCAAGATAACATGGATTCCCTGAAAATACCTCTCATTATCAATAATTCAAAATAACATGGACCCTCTGAAAATACCTCTCATTACGAATAATTCAAGATAACATGGACCCCTGACAATACCTCTCATTATAAATAATTCAAGATAACATGGACCCACTGAAAATACCTCTCATTATGAATAATTCAAAATAACATGGACGCCCTGAAAATACTTCTCATTATGAATAATTCAAGATAACATGGACCCCCTGAAAATACATCTCATTATGAATAATTCAAGATAAAATGAACCCCTGAAAATACCTCTCATTATGAATAATTCAAGATAACACAGACCCCCTGAAAATACCTCTCATTATGAATAATTCAAGATTACATAGACCATCTGAAAATACATCTCATTATGAATAATTCAAGATAACATGGACCCCCTGAAAATACCTCTAATGATGAATAATTCAAGATAACATGGACCCCAAAAAATACCTCTCATTATAAATAATTCAAGATAACATAGACCCCATGAAAATACCTCTCATTATGAATAATTCAAGATAACATGGACCCCCTGAAAATACCTCTCATTATGAATAATTCAAGATAACATGGAACCCCTGATAATACCTCTCATTATGAATAATTCAAGATAACATGGATCCCCTGAAAATACCTCTCATTATAAATAATTCAAGATAACATGGACCCCTGAAAATACCTCTCATTATGAATAATGCAGGATATCATGGATCCCCAGAAAATACCTCTCATTATAAATAATTCAAAATAACATGGATCCCCTGAAAATACCTCTCATTATGAATAATTCATGATAACATGGACCATCTAAAAATACCTCTCATTATTAACAATTAAAGATAACATGGATCCCCTGAAAATACCACTCATTATGAATAATTCAAAATAACACGGATTCCCTGAAAATACCTCTTATTATGAATAATCCTAGATAACATGGACCCCCTGAAAATACCTCTCATTATGAATAATTCAAGATAACATGGAACCCCTGAAAATACCTCTCATTATGAATAATTCAAGATAACATGGATCCCCTGAAAACACCTCTAATTATAAATAATTCCAGATAACATGGATCCCCTGAAAATACCTCTCATTATAAATAATTCAAGATAACATGGATCCCCTGAAAATACCTCTCATTATGAATAATTCAAGATAACATGGACCCTCTGAAAATACCTCTCATAATGAACAATTCAAGATAACATGAATCCCCTGAAAATTCCTCTCATTATAAATAATCTTAGATAACATGGACCCCCTGAAAATATCACTCATTATAAATAATTCAAGATAACACAGACCCCCTGAAAATACCTCTCATTATAAATAATTCAAGATAACATGGACCACCAGAAAGTACCTTTCATTATGAATAATTCAAGATACCATGAATCCCCTGAAAATTCCTCTCATTATAAATAATCCTAGATAACATGGATTCCCTGAAAATATCTCTTTTTATGAATAATTCAAGATAACACAGACCCCCTGAAAATACCTCTCATTATGAATAATTCAAGATAACATGAATCCCCTGAAAATACCTGTCATTATCAATAATTCAAGATAACATGGACCATCTGAACATACGTCTTATTATGAATAATTCAAGATAAAATGGATCATCTGAAAGATCCTCTCATTATGAATAATTCAAGATAACATGAACCCCCTGAAAATACCTCTCATTATCAATAATTCAAGAAAACATGCACCCCCTGAAAATACCTCTCACTATGACGAATTCAAGATAACATGGATCCTCTGAAAATACCTCTCATTATGAATAATTCTAGATAGCATGGACCCCCAAAAAATACCTCTAATTATAAATAATTCAACATAACATGACCCCATGAAAATGCCTCTCATTATGAATAATTCAAAATAACATGGACCATCTGAAAATACCTCTCATTTTGAATAATTCAAGATAACATGGACCATCTGAAAATACCTCTCATTATGAATAATCCAAGAGAACATGGATCCCCTGAACATACCTCTCATTATAAATAATTCAACATAACATGGACCCCTGAAAATACCTCTCATTATGAATAATTCAAGATAACATGCACCATCTGAAAATACCTATCATTATGAATAAGTCAAGATAACATGGACCCCCTGAAAGTACCTCTCATTATGAACAAGTCAAGATAACATGGACCATCTGAAAATACCTCTCATTATGAATAATTCAATATAACATGAACCCCCTTAAAATACCTCTCATTATGAATAATTCAAGATAACATGGATCCTCTGAAAATACCACACATTATGAATAATTCAAGATAACATGGATTCCCTGAAAATACCTCTCATAATGAATATTTCAAGATAACATGGACCCTCTGAAATTACCTCTCATTATGAATAATTCTACATAACATGGATCCCCTGAAAATACCTCTCATTATGAATAATTCAAGATAACATGGATCCCCTGAACATACCTCTCATTATGAATAATTCAAAATAACATGGACCCCCTGAAAATACCTCTCATTATGAATAATTCAAAATAACATGGATCCCCTGAAAATACCTCTCATTATAAATAATTCAAGATAACATGGATCCCCTGAAAATACCTCTCATTATGAATAACTCAAGATAATATGGACCCCTGAAAATACCTCTCATTATGAATAATTCAAGATTACATGGACCATCTGAAAATACCTCTCATTATGAATAATTGAAGATAACATGGATCCTCTGAAAATACCTCTCATTATGAATAATTCAAGATAACATGGATCCCCTGAAAATACCTCTCATTATGAATAATTCAAGATAACATGGATCCCCTGAAAATACCTCTCATTATGAATAACTCAAAATAACATGGACCCCCTGAAAATACCTCTCATTATGAATAATACAAAATAACATGGACCATCTGAAAATATCTCTCATTATAAATAATTCAAGATGACATGGACCCCTGAAAATACCTCTCATTATGAATAATTCAAGATAACATGGACCATCTGAAAATACCTATCATTATGAATAAGTCAAGATAACATGGACCCCCTGAAAATACCTCTCATTATGAACAAGTCAAGATAACATGGACCATCTGAAAATACCTCTCATTATGAATAATTCAATATAACATGGATCCCCTGAAAATACCACACATTATGAATAATTCAAGATAACATGGATTCCCTGAAAATACCTCTCATAATGAATATTTCAAGATAACATGGACCCTCTGAAATTACCTCTCATTATGACTAATTCTACATAACATGGATCCCCTGAAAATACCTCTCATTATGAATAATTCAAGATAACATGGATCCCCTGAACATACCTCTCATTATGAAAAATTCAAAATAACATGGACCCCCTGAAAATACCTCTCATTATGAATAATTCAAGATAACATGGACCACCAGAAAGTACCTTTCATTATGAATAATTCAAGATAACATGAATCCCCTGAAAATTCCTCTCATTATAAATAATCCTAGATAACATGGACCCCCTGAAAATACCTCTCATTATGAATAATTCAAGATAACATGAATCCCCTGAAAATACCTGTCATTATCAATAATTCAAGATAACATGGACCATCTGAAAGATCCTCTCATTATGAATAATTCAAGATAACATGAACCCCCTGAAAATACCTCTCATTATCAATAATTCAAGATAACATGCACCCCCTGAAAATACCTCTCACTTTGACGAATTCAAGATAACATGGATCCCCTGAAAATACCTCTCATTATGAATAATTCTAGATAGCATGGACCCCCAAAAAATACCTCTAATTATAAATAATTCAACATAACATGACCCCATGAAAATACCTCTCATTATGAATAATTCAAAATAACATGGACCATCTGAAAATACCTCTCATTATGAATAATTCAAGATAACATGGACCATCTGAAAATATCTCTCATTATAAATAATTCAAGATGACATGGACCCCTGACAATTCTTCTCATTATGAATAATTCAAGATAACATGGACCCCCTGAAAATGCCTCTCCTTATGAATAATTCAAGATAACATGGATCCCCTGAAAATACCTCTCATTATCAATAATTCAAGATAACATGGACCATCTGAAAGATCCTCTCATTATAAATAATTCAAGATAACATGAACCCCCTGAAAATACCTCTCATTATCAATAATTCAAGATAACATGGATCCCCTGAAAATACCTCTCACTATGACGAATTCAAGATAACATGGATCCCCTGAAAATACCTCTCATTATGAATAATTCTAGATAGCATGGACCCCCAAAAAATACCTCTAATTATAAATAATTCAAGATAACATGGATCCCCTGAAAATACCTCTCATTATGAATAATTCAAGATAACATGGACCCTCTTAAAATACCTCTCATTATGAATAATTCAAGATAACATGGACCCCCTGAAAATACCTCTCATTATAAATAATTCAAGATAACATGGACCACCTGAAAGTACCTTTCATTATGAATAATTCAAGATAACATGAATCCCCTGAAAATTCCTCTCATTATAAATAATCCTAGATAACATGGACCCCCTGAAAATACCTCTCATTAGGAATAATTCAAGATAACATGGACCCCTGAATATACCTCTCATTATGAATAATTGAAGATAACATGGACCATCTGAAAATACCTGTCATTATGAATAATTCAAGATAACATGGATCCCCTGAAAATACCTGTCATTATGAATAATTCAAGATAACATGGATCCCCTGAAAATACCTCTCATTATGAATAAATTAAAATAACATGGGCCCCCTGAAAATACCTCTCATTATGAACAAGTCAAGATAACATGGACCATCTGAAAATACCTCTCATTATGAATAATTCAAGATAACATGGATCCCCTGAAAATACCTCTCATTATGAATAATTCAAGATAACATGGATCCCCTTAAAATACCTCTCATTATGAATAATTCAAGATAACATGGACCATCTGAAAATACCTCTCATTATGAATAATTCAAGATAACATGGACCCTGAAAATACCTCTCATTATAAATAATTCAAGATCACATGGACCCTCTGAAAATACCTGTCATTATGAATAATTCAAGATAACATGGACCCTCTGAAAATACCTCTCATTATGAATAATTCAAGATAACATAGACACTCTGAAAATACCTCTCATTATAAATAATTCAAGATAACATGGACCCTCTGAAAATACCTCTCATTATGAATAATTCAATTTAACATGGACCCCCTGAAAATACCTCTCATGATGAATAATTCAAGATGACATGGATCCCCTGAAAATACCTCTTATTATGAATAATTCAAGATAACATGGACCATCTGGAAATACCTCTCATTACGAATAATTCAACATAACATGGATCCCCTGAAAATACCTCTCATTATGAATAATTCAAGATAACATGGACCCCTTAAAATACCTCTCATTATGAATAATTCAGGATAACATGGATCCCCTTAAAATACCTGTCATTATGAATAATTCAAGATAACATGGACCTTCTAAAAATACCTCTCATTATGAATAATTCAAGATAACATGGACCATCTGAAAATACCTCTCATTATGAATAATTCAAGATAACATGGATCCCCTGAACATACCTCTCATTATAAATAATTCAACATAACATGGACCTCTGAAAATACCTCTCATTATGAATAATTCAAGATAACATGGACCATCTGAAAATACCTATCATTATGAATAAGTCAAGATAACATGGACCCGCTGAAAATACCTTTTATTATGAACAAGTCAAGATAACATGGACCATCTGAAAATACCTCTCATTATGAATAATTCAATATAACATGAACCCCCTTAAAATACCTCTCATTATGAATAATTCAAGATAACATGGATCCCCTGAAAATACCACACATTATGAATAATTCAAGATAACATGGATTCCCTGAAAATACCTCTCATAATGAATATTTCAAGATAACATGGACTCTCTGAAATTACCTCTCATTATGAATAATTCTACATAACATGGATCCCCTGAAAATACCTCTCATTATGAATAATTCAAGATAAAATGGATCCCCTGAACATACCTCTCATTATGAATAATTCAAAATAACATGGACCCCCTGAAAATACCTCTCATTATGAATAATTCAAAATAACATGGATCCCCTGAAAATACCTCTCATTATAAATAATTCAAGATAACATGGATCCCCTGAAAATACCTCTCATTATGAATAATTCAAGATAATATGGACCCCTGAAAATACCTCTCATTATGAATAATTCAAGATAACATGGACCATCTGAAAATACCTCTCATAATGAATAATTGAAGATAATATGGATCCTCTGAAAATACCTCACATTATGAATAATTCAAAATAACATGGATCCCCTGAAAATACCTCTCATTATGAATAATTCAAAATAACATGGACCCTCTGAAAATACCTCTCATTATGAATAATTCAAGATAACATGGACCCCTGAAAATACCTCTCATTATGAATAATTCAAGATAACATGGACCATCTGAAAATATCTCTCATTATAAATAATTCAAGATGACATGGACCCCTGACAATTCTTCTCATTATGAATAATTCAAGATAACATGGACCCCCTGAAAATGCCTCTCCTTATGAATAATTCAAGATAACATGGATCCCCTGAAAATACCTCTCATTATCAATAATTCAAGATAACATGGACCATCTGAAAGATCCTCTCATTATGAATAATTCAAGATAACATGAACCCCCTGAAAATACCTCTCATTATCAATAATTCAAGATAACATGGATCCCCTGAAAATACCTCTCACTATGACGAATTCAAGATAACATGGATCCCCTGAAAATACCTCTCATTATGAATAATTCTAGATAGCATGGACCCCCAAAAAATACCTCTAATTATGAATAATTCAAGATAACATGGATCCCCTGAAAATACCTCTCATTATGAATAATTCAAGATAACATGGACCCTCTTAAAATACCTCTCATTATGAATAATTCAAGATAACATGGACCCCCTGAAAATACCTCTCATTATAAATAATTCAAGATAACATGGACCACCTGAAAGTACCTTTCATTATGAATAATTCAAGATAACATGAATCCCCTGAAAATTCCTCTCATTATAAATAATCCTAGATAACATGGACCCCCTGAAAATACCTCTCATTAGGAATAATTCAAGATAACATGGACCCCTGAATATACCTCTCATTATGAATAATTGAAGATAACATGGACCATCTGAAAATACCTGTCATTATGAATAATTCAAGATAACATGGATCCCCTGAAAATACCTGTCATTATGAATAATTCAAGATAACATGGATCCCCTGAAAATACCTCTCATTATGAATAAATTAAAATAACATGGGCCCCCTGAAAATACCTCTCATTATGAACAAGTCAAGATAACATGGACCATCTGAAAATACCTCTCATTATGAATAATTCAAGATAACATGAACCCCCTGAAAATACCTCTCATTATGAATAATTCAAGATAACATGGATCCCCTTAAAATACCTCTCATTATGAATAATTCAAGATAACATGGACCATCTGAAAATACCTCTCATTATGAATAATTCAAGATAACATGGACCCTGAAAATACCTCTCATTATAAATAATTCAAGATCACATGGACCCTCTGAAAATACCTGTCATTATGAATAATTCAAGATAACATGGACCCTCTGAAAATACCTCTCATTATAAATAATTCAAGATAACATGGACCCTCTGAAAATATCTCTCATTATGAATAATTCAATTTAACATGGACCCCCTGAAAATACCTCTCATGATGAATAATTCAAGATGACATGGATCCCCTGAAAATACCTCTTATTATGAATAATTCAAGATAACATGGACCATCTGGAAATACCTCTCATTACGAATAATTCAAGATAACATGGATCCCCTTAAAATACCTCTCATTATGAATAATTCAAGATAACATGGACCTTCTGAAAATACCTCTCATTATGAATAATTCAAGATAACATGGACCATCTGAAAATACCTCTCATTATGAATAATTCAAGATAACCTGGATCCCCTGAAAATACCTCTCATTATGAATAATTCAAGATAACATGGACCCCCTGAAAATACCTCTGATTATGGATAATTCAAGATAACATGGATCCCCTGAAAATACCTTTCATTATGAATAATTCAAGATAACATGGACCATCTGAAAATACCTCTCATTATGAATAATTCAAGATAGCATGGATCCTCTGAAAACTATATCTCGTTATAAATACCTCTTGATGATACGGACTTTATGAAAACTAACCCTCATTTTTGTGCAGGTCTTACCTGTGGCTAACTTCTGGGTGTATTCCTTGTTCTCCACGATATAGTCCAGACCAATCCGAGAGTCCATGACGGCACGCACACACTTAACACACTCCAGCTGAGTATAAGCCTCTAAAAACCCACTGTAACCTCGTTCACAGAGTCGATGGAGAGAATCCAGAAGCAGAGCTAGCCCGTCACTCTGGAGAAACACTTCTATCCACTGGCGGTCAGCGTGCTCCAATCGCCGTCTCAGGCTAGAGTACACTTTGGAGGACGACTTTCCGAGCGCTCGGATGTGACGGCCGGTGTCGTCGCTGGCACTAGCAGTTTCCTTACGTGAGATGTTGATAAAGCAGGCTCGCCAACGCCGTGTTGCCTCACTAAACGCGTGGGGAGAGTTCTCCAACGGGTCTGTCTTAGTGAGAAGTCGCGGTACAAGTCCGGTTACCACCATATCTCCTGGTCGGCGGCTTCAGGGCAGCGGACCAAGACTGGTCACTAGACGAGTAGAAAGATCAGCGTGTCAACACAATATCTTTAAAAACTGACTCAAAGCTAAATTAAAATTACAACATAGAGTTATTGTACTTCTTGCTCCCAAGCAACCATTACGTCACATGTCACTCCAGTGTACAATGAGCACCTCCTTAAGACGTCACATGTCGCTCAATCCTGCAATACGCACCTAGTTATAATATAACACTTCGTGTCGCTACAGTGGCCCCCAGTGGTACAGAGCGATGTCTGCTAAGTTATAACGCTAGAAATCAGATTTCAATACCCGTAGTAGGCAGAGTAAAGAAAGCCCGCGTTGTGCTTAAATTTAAGCAAACAAACGCTCATAAACACCTTATGACGTCAAATTTCGTTCGGTCATAGAATGAGCACCTACTTATAATAATACTTAAAATAATGGGTTTTTGTGTGTTTTTCTTTTAGCAAAGCCACAACAGGCTATCTGCTGAGCCCACCGAGGGGAATCGAACCCCTGAGTTTGGCGTTGTAAATCCGTAGACTTACCGCTGTACTAGCAGGGGGTACTTAAAATAAGCACCTTGGTATGACGTCACACTGGCTTCATTAAACACCAAGTTACTTCGTCTTAAAAAACGTTATTGCTGAATAACCATGTCCAGCTAAACTTACAGCTTGTAGGAGTGAAGCCATTAAAAGTTGCTATTCCTAAGCCTAGTTTCACTTTACAGTTGAAACACTGCAATATAATTTTAATCTTTTCGTACGTTCACCTTATATCACCACTGCATCCACTGTCGGACATTCCGTTAACAGACCAAATAACAGCTCAATTTACTTGCTACAAGAACTTACACAATAGAGACATTTTCTACGTGTTCATGACTTCAACTAAGTTTTAATACGTGTATCAACATGGGTTTTTCTGTTTTATATAGATGGAACAAGTTAACTGATAACAAAACTCGTATCTGTTGCCACTACATAGACCGTTGTTATGGACGCTGGTGCTGATGTTTGTAGAATGAAACACATAATATCAGTAACAAAGTGCTCAGTTATTCAAGTTATCAGTTGTTCGTATAATTGTGTAATATCAGAAACCTTGTTACAACCAGGAGGATCAGACAGTAGTGACGGTAACAACTACTGGTACAGACATTTAGTATCATAAAGTAATGAGGCAACAGCTACTGGTACAGACATTTAGTATCATAAAGTAATGAAGGTAACAGCTACTGGTACAGACATTTAGTATCATAAAGTAATGAAGGTAACAACTACTGGTACAGACATTTAATATCATAAAGTAATGAAGTAACAGCTACTGGTACAGACATTTAGTATCATAAAGTAATGAAGGTAACAGTTACTGGTACAGACATTTAGTATCATAAAGTAATGAAGTAACAACTACTGGTACAGACAAAAATGACAGTAACAACTACTGGTACAAACATTTATGATCAAACAGTCATCACGGTAACAACTACTGGTACAAACATTTATGATCAGACAGTCATCACGGTAACAACTGCTGTGGTGAAGACCAGCGGATTCCAGCCATATTCTTCTGTGACACTGGACTAGACCAGTGGTTCCAGTCATATTCTCCCGTGACACTGGACCTAGATCAGTCACATTCTCCCGTGACTCTGAACGTACATAATGAATGTTTGTCATCTGTTTTAAATCAATCGTTGAAGCCTGCGACAGAATGTCTACGGTTTTGTCGAAGATAGTGTAGTTGATATAACAAATGTATTTACTTAAAGCATCCACGTTTTTGTTTACATAACGTTTAGAGCTTCGCGTTTATTCAAATAATTTCTAGTTACAGACACACGTGTCTACGATATCTTATACTTAGAACGGGAAACTCGTTAAGGCGAAAACACTATTAAAGAAACTGAACCCCTTACTTCACAATACACCAGTGTAATAGTTCTGTGTGTTTCACATTTTTAAGACGTGTTTTAGTGTTGCACAACGAAATACGAATGAAATGTCCATATAACTTACAAATATATATAAAAATAAATATATTCTAATTTTATTGAACTACATATATTCAGAAGTTTCTGTTTACACTGTTTTATTTACTATAACAAGATACTGTCCCAGAATCTACAAAGTGAAAAACAGTTCAGCCCACAGACACATATTCTTACATATATTCAGAAGTTTCTGTTTACACTGTTTTATTTACTATAACAAGATATTGTCCCAGAATCTACGAAGTGAAAAACAGTTCAGCCCACAGACACATATTCTTACATATATTCAGAAGTTTCTGTTTACACTGTTTTATTTACTATAACAAGATATTGTCCCAGAATCTACGAAGTGAAAAACAGTTCAGCTCATAGACACATATTCTTACATATATTCAGAAGTTTCTGTTTACACTGTTTTATTTGCTATAACAAGATATTGTCCCAGAATCTACGAAGTGAAAAACAGTTCAGCCCACAGACACATATTCTTACGTATATTCAGAAGTTTCTGTTTACACTGTTTTATTTACTATAACAAGATACTGTCCCAGAATCTACGAAGTGAAAAACAGTTCAGCCCACAGACACATATTCTTACGTATATTCAGAAGTTTCTGTTTACACTGTTTTATTTACTATAACAAGATACTGTCCCAGAATCTACAAAGTGAAAAACAGTTCAGCCCACAGACACATATTCTTACATATATTCAGAAGTTTCTGTTTACACTGTTTTATTTACTATAACAAGATATTGTCCCAGAATCTACAAAGTGAAAAACAGTTCAGCCCACAGACACATATTCTTACGTATATTCAGAAGTTTCTGTTTACACTGTTTTATTTACTATAACAAGATATTGTCCCAGAATCTACAAAGTGAAAAACAGTTCAGCCCACAGACACATATTCTTACATATATTCAGAAGTTTCTGTTTACACTGTTTTATTTACTATAACAAGATATTGTCCCAGAATCTACAAAGTGAAAAACAGTTCAGCCCACAGACACATATTCTTACGTCACTCAGTGCTGTGGCTGTTATGTCAGATTTTAACGAATTTAAGTTATTTTCTGTATCTTTTTAATACACAGATTCAATATTTTTTACACGTTATTTTCGTCACCGTAATAATTAAAAAGATTCGTGAATCGATAATTGTTTTAACAGCTAATTTGTACCCATGTGTTATTCGTATGTGGGTCACTTCAACTCTCGAAGCTGATGTGATCGCTGTAGGTTAACTTTCACTGACGCTCGTTCCATCAAGATCAGTTTTCGATCCGTTACACTAAGAGAAAAAAAATGAAACTTACAACATTGTTGGTCCTTTCTGTGTTCTTCCAAAACTTGACGTATTCCTTTAATTCCAAGGATCAATATCCACAACAAAAAATACAAATAGCGCCCTCTATGCAATACCTATCATTGTTTATACTAACAGAAACGTAAGTAATCTTTTGTTTTTTTCTCTCAAAGCGTTTCGTGTCCGCAACACGTAAAAAGACGCGAGAACTGAAACTGAAAACGCTAGCACGTGTGGAAAAGCAGTCCCATGGGCCCACGCACAAGCCAGTCTTAACACAAGATATCACGTGACGGACTGGCCTTCTGACTAGTGTCAATCAAACGTGTCCGAGGTGTTTAAAAACCCGTAGTTTGTATCACAACGAGAGACTTCTCCAGCAGTCGAGCGAAGTACTGATAGCCCGACCAAGTAAGGAGGACTAGCTATAAGATGGACTAGCGCTAAACCAGTGCTCTGAAGAACATTGTAACAACCACTCCCAGTCGTTACACGAGTTAAAGACTATTCAGTGCTCGAATCTTCCGCTGACTCAGGCTTACACTTGAACCCAGGAAACTTGTTTTGCTGAAATTGACAGTAGTGGTACAAAACGTTTGGATATCACAACCATATTCTATTGTACTGGCAAGTCCAGGGCCTTCAAACAAAGCTGATGTTCGTAAATAAAATCAATTATTATTTTAGACAAGTTTTCACCATGGAGTCGTGTACGTTATGTATAATGAACTAAGTTATGTATAGAGATAAACGTGTTTGGACAAGCACAGAGTACAGTCAGTATTCCGATTAATCAACAACAAGTCCATATTTATATCAATCATCAATACTAAATACTGTGTCATTAATATACTCGACCAAAGGCGTCTCTGCAATTGTCGTCTGCCAGAAGTTCCCTCCAGGTGTCAGAACATACTCAAAATGACGTTCGTATCAAAAGTTTTACGTATTTAAAACAGTTACAATCGAAGAAACCATTGTTACAAACCTTGACGGAGATGAAAGAATCATTTATGGACATGTTTAGTATCGAGACAAATGTTGAAATATACACACAACTTCAAAATTATTTAACACTACATACCAGATTCTAAATCAAGAGCAAGATCTGGGCGAAACTACAAGGAGAAAACGTTCATATCACAACTTTTAAGTTAAATGTCTCAGAAAAGAATGAACATTTTAAATAATGTTTATTCACAATAAAGTTTTTGAACCTTTAATGTTGTGCCTTCTAATTAAAATGTCTCAACAACAATGAACCTTTACTAACCTGACGTCAGTTCACCTGGTATAATTGTGCCTTCTAATTAAAATGTTTCAACAACAACGAACCTTCACTAACCTAACGTCAGTTCACCTGGTATAATTGTACCTTTCAATTAAAATGTCTTAACAACAATGAACCTTCACTAACCTGACGTCAGTTCACCTGGTATAATTGTGCCTTCTAATTAAAATGTCTTAACAACAAGGAACCTTTACTAACCTGGCGTCAGTTCACCTGGTATAATTGTACCTTCTAATTAAAATGTCTTAACAACAACGAACCTTTACTAACCTGACGTCAGTTCATCTGGTATAATTGTACCTTCTAATTAAAATGTCTTAACAACAAGGAACCTTCACTAACCTGACGTCAGTTCACCTGGTATAATTGTACCTTCTAATTAAAATATCTTAACAACAACGAACCTTTACTAACCTGACGTCAGTTCACCTGGTATAATTGTACCTTCCAAGTAAAATGTCTTAACAACAATGAACCTTCACTAACCTGACGTCAGTTCACCTGGTATAATTGTACCTTCTAATTAAAATGTCTCAACAACAACGAACCTTTACTAACCTGACGTCAGTTCACCTGGTATAATTGTACCTTCTAATTAAAATGTCTCAACAACAACGAACCTTTACTAACCTGACGTCAGTTCACCTGGTATAATTGTACCTTCTAATTAAAATATCTCAACAACAACGAACCTTTACTGATCTGACGTCAGTTCACCTGGTATAATTGTACCTTCTAATTAAAATATCTCAACAACAACGAATCTTTACTAACCTGACGTCAGTTTACCTGGTATAATTGTACCTGTAACAGTTCACCTGTATAATTGTAACACACGTCACCTAACCTCCAATACTTGGTAAGTCCTTCTCAACACTTTGGATGATGTATGTAGTTCTGGTATATTTAGTAACACACAATCCCTAACCTCCAATACTTGGTGTGTTCATCTCAACACTTTGAATGATGTGTGTAGTTCTGGTATATTTAGTAACACACAATCCCTAACCTCCAATACTTGGTATGTTCATCTCAACACTTTGAATGATGTGTGTAGTTCTGATATATTTAGTAACACACAATCCCTAACCTCCAATACTTGGTATGTTCATCTCAACACTTTGAATGATGTATATAGTTCTGGTATATTTAGTAATACACAATCCCTAACCTCCAATACTTGGTATGTTCATCTCAACACTTTGAATGATGTGTGTAGTTCTGGTATATTTAGTAACACACAATCCCTAACCTCCAATACTTGGTATGTTCATCTCAACACTTTGAATGATGTATATAGTTCTGGTATATTTAGTAATACACAATCCCTAACCTCCAATACTTGGTATGTTCATCTCAACACTTTGAATGATGTATATAGTTCTGGTATATTTAGTAACACACAATCCCTAACCTCCAATACTTGGTAAGTTCATCTCAACACTTTGAATGATGTATATAGTTCTGGTATATTTAGTAACACACAATCCCTAACCTCCAATACTTGGTAAGTTCATCTCAACACTTTGAATGATGTATATAGTTCTGATATATTTAGTAACACACAATCCCTAACCTCCAATACTTGGTATGTTCATCTCAACACTTTGAATGATGTGTGTAGTTCTGGTATATTTAGTAACACACAATCCCTAACATCCAATACTTGGTATGTTCATCTCAACACTTTGAATGATGTGTGTAGTTCTGGTATATTTAGTAACACACAATCCCTAACCTCCAATACTTGGTATGTTCATCTCAACACTTTGAATGATGTGTGTAGTTCTGATATATTTAGTAACACACAATCCCTAACATCCAATACTTGGTATGTTCATCTCAACACTTTGAATGATGTATATAGTTCTGGTATATTTAGTAACACACAATCCCTAACCTCCAATACTTGGTATGTTCATCTCAACACTTTGAATGATGTATATAGTTCTGGTATATTTAGTAATACACAATCCCTAACCTCCAATACTTGGTATGTTCATCTCAACACTTTGAATGATGTATATAGTTCTGGTATATTTAGTAATACACAATCCCTAACCTCCAATACTTGGTAAGTTCATCTCAACACTTTGAATGATGTGTGTAGTTCTGGTATATTTAGTGACACACAATCCCTAACCTCCAATACTTGGTATGTTCATCTCAACACTTTGAATGATGTGTGTAGTTCTGGTATATTTAGTAACACACAATCCCTAACCTCCAATACTTGGTATGTTCATCTCAACACTTTGAATGATGTGTGTAGTTCTGGTATATTTAGTAATACACAATCCCTAACCTCCAATACTTGGTATGTTCATCTCAACACTTTGAATGATGTATGTAGTTCTGGTATATTTAGTAATACACAATCCCTAACCTCCAATACTTGGTATGTTCATCTCAACACTTTGAATGATGTGTGTAGTTCTGGTATATTTAGTAACACACAATCCCTAACCTCCAATACTTGGTAAGTTCATCTCAACACTTTGAATGATGTGTGTAGTTCTGGTATATTTAGTAACACACAATCCCTAACATCCAATACTTGGTATGTTCATCTCAACACTTTGAATGATGTGTGTAGTTCTGGTATATTTAGTAACACACAATCCCTAACATCCAATACTTGGTATGTTCATCTCAACACTTTGAATGATGTGTGTAGTTCTGATATATTTAGTAACACACAATCCCTAACATCCAATACTTGGTATGTTCATCTCAACACTTTGAATGATGTATATAGTTCTGGTATATTTAGTAACACACAATCCCTAACCTCCAATACTTGGTATGTTCATCTCAACACTTTGAATGATGTATATAGTTCTGGTATATTTAGTAATACACAATCCCTAACCTCCAATACTTGGTATGTTCATCTCAACACTTTGAATGATGTATATAGTTCTGGTATATTTAGTAATACACAATCCCTAACCTCCAATACTTGGTAAGTTCATCTCAACACTTTGAATGATGTGTGTAGTTCTGGTATATTTAGTGACACACAATCCCTAACCTCCAATACTTGGTATGTTCATCTCAACACTTTGAATGATGTGTGTAGTTCTGGTATATTTAGTAACACACAATCCCTAACCTCCAATACTTGGTAAGTTCATCTCAACACTTTGAATGATGTGTGTAGTTCTGGTATATTTAGTAACACACAATCCCTAACCTCCAATACTTGGTAAGTTCATCTCAACACTTTGAATGATGTATGTAGTTCTGGTATATTTAGTAATACACAATCCCTAACCTCCAATACTTGGTATGTTCATCTCAACACTTTGAATGATGTGTGTAGTTCTGGTATATTTAGTGACACACCTGTATTATTATTCATACACTCATTTATTCAACATTAAGACGTCATCTACCCTTTCAGTTATCCAATTTTAATTCGTCTTATATAACCCTGGACTTGTACAACCTTATCGTGTCTACTGTCCGTTGTCTGTTGTCATGTCTTATCGGTGGTTAAGACACTCGACTCGTAAGCCGAGGGTCGCAGATTCGAATTTCCGTCACATCAAACATGCTCAACCCTTCAGCCGTTTGGGCGTTATAATGTAACGTTCATTCCCATTATTCGTTAGTGAAAAAAGTAGCCCAAGAATGGCGGTGGGTGGTGCTAAATTAGGGAGGACTAGAGCAGATAGCCCTCGTGTAAAAAAGAAAACCAACTAATATCCATGCTCACTTCAAATTTCAAAAACAAACATATTTTCAATTTTAAAATATCGTATATTACCTATAAATGTAGAACACATTTTACGTTATCATTGTTATTAATTACCAAATTTTAAGACATCTTATGTCATCTTTACATTTAACTGTCCAACACAAATTCTTATTATCAGTATGTTTAGTTGTCCATCATTTCAGGTTACGTAACAAACATTAGAAGATCCACAAACTATAGTATTTCACTAAGATCCAGTCTGATGTCAATTTATCAGGAAATATGTCCCATTATGCCATGAAATATCTAATAAGTCTTACCTCAATGCAGGCATTGATGTATCTGGCTTGACAAAGACCAGCCATTACTTGTATCGTATCATAGGTCCTAACAGTGATAATTTTAGGCTTAGCGTGGCGGATTATAGCGTCAAGTTGATTATAAAATTTCTAATTTGTAGAAATCATCAACCAAATGCGAACATTATTTTTATGTTTCTGTATATAGGTTGCACGGTTTGCATCTGTCTCATGACTTTGTGGTTTCTCTTCTACTTCTCACACACTCAGGCGACTATCACTGACAGAGAAAGCAGGAAATGGATACGTCTAGTTAGGGTCATTAGGACAACGTAAACCACACCAGTGAAATAAATATAAATTTCTAAAAGGGACGTTTGTTTCGATTATTGGAGACGTGTCCCAGTAAAAAAGATGACGCTGCGGTTATTAATTTGTTAAAATATTTGACACAATTAAAAGCGAAATCTCGAAGAAATGTTTCGAGACCTAACACTAAGCCCCCAAACAAACATCCACACACGCAAAAATAGAAAGAAAGAGACGTCAATGGGAAGAGAGAAAGAAGAATTAATGTTCTGTTTATTTATTTTTTGAGTCACCGCGCTGGTCAGTTTCGTCTCACTGAAGCCAAAGACCAGTGTTTCAATGAGCTAATTAATAACTTCCCTTACCCAAGTAAACAAGTTGGTACCTTGCAAAAATCTATGGAAAAAGTTACTGAATGAAAATTAATGATTATAATTAATATGACTTTGATACACGTCCCAAGTGCCCTTGGTTCCGTAGTCTATGTATAAGAAATAAGTAATAAATTAAAGGGCCCGGCATGGCCAAGCGTGTAAAGGCGTACAACTCGTAATTTGAGGGTCGCGGGTTCGCATCCCCGTCGCGCTAGACATGCTCGCCCGTGGGGACGTTATAATGTCACGATCAATCCCACTATGCGTTGGTAAAAGAGTAGCCCAAGAATTGGCGGTAGGTGGTGATGACTAGCTGTCTTCCCTCTAGTATTACACTACTAAATTAGGGACGGCTAGCACAGATAGCCCTCGAGTAGCTTTGTGCGAAATTCAAAAAACAAACAAAGAAAACAATAAGTTAAAGATTCATGCCCTGTTAAAATCAAATAAATTTCATTAAACTACGTTGGTGTGTCTTACTTCAGAGCTTGTGGTTTTAAAGTATTCCAGTTTTGTGTATCAATATCGATTTCGATATTGTCAAAATATTTCAATTAATTTAATAGTAAGGTTATGATGATTTTTAGATTTACATTTATGACATTTGGAATGAATGAATTAACAAAACTCTTGAAGCTGACGGGCACAGCACAACTGACTCATTGTGTTTAACACTAAAACAAACAATAATTTACCAAGTTATGTGTAAGTATGTTCATTGTTTATTATCAGAAAATGTAGTTGTTATTTATATACAACAAATATATTGTAAATAAATATATAGTGAAGCTCACTCACGCGCATTCAGGGTTATTAATAAAGCGTTTGTTTCTGGTAAATATAATACATTTTAAAAGAGAAATTCACTTTATACCCTGATAACGTGGCCCCAGGCCCTGGATATTCTCGGAAGCTATAGATAACTTTCAATTGATATTTATGTTGACGGATAATCGTGAACATGTTGTAGTGTAACATTCAGCAAGTAGTTTCGAGAAAAAGATTGGATGATACCTCAGTATGTAGATTTCATGTTTATCTTAGACGTGACAAGTTACTGAAAGGCGAAGAAACTTAAAAAGAAAGAAACATTGCGCATGTCCAGAGAACGAACTGATATTCCGAGCTTGGTGAACATGTGTAAAATATAATCCAGCCTAAAATAGTTCGGGTCCGTTTACATTTTCTTATTTTTCAGAGCCGAATATAATCAATATTGATTGATACAGGAATGTGACACAAGCGAATTCTTTGTTACTCCTTTAAGACTTAAAACTCTAATAGCTGCCACATGGAATATGTGATATGAGATCACGGTGGGTTCCACAGAGAAACGAGCTACAATAACAATGATTTTGTGTCAGTTGTACTTACTGCCATAAGGTTATACCATAAAAGAGAAATGCTTTCCAACAACACCCAGTTGCAACTTTTTCAGGTGATCCGGTGTGTTAACTTCTTAAACAAAACCTGTAGCAAAAAAAGATATATGGTTTATTTGTGAAGGTCAGAGGCTTCTTATCTCATAGCCTAACCAGCGTTTATTTCCGTCTTTTAAATTCTTCCAAGAATATAATAAAAACTTTAGACAATCATTTAAACATTTAAAGTATTCTCAACAAAAATGATTAAGTTATCTCTAGTAATATTACTAATTTCTTTGTAGCACGATCAAATGGATGGATGTTTACGTGTACTCACAAGTTCCTTAATTATAAAACAAAATGAAATATTGGGGCGTGGATTTAAAATAAACAGAATAAGTAAGTGAACACGAGGATGCTTCTTATTGGTGGTCAGAATTAGTCAGTGAACACGAGGATGATTCCAATTGGTGGTCTGTCAGAGTTTCTGATGCAGCTTCCAGCCTTGAGATTTAGTACACGTAATTTTCTAACGATCGAGATACTTGGTCAAAGAACAAAGTAAGCAGATCTCATGCTTCACGTAGTCTTTGAGTACTGAAACCAAATGTCCTACCAGCTTTGGATGGTATCTCTTTGAACTCTCGTCCGAGATGAAATAGCAGTGCGCAAGTGCGATTATATTATCTTTAGAAGAAAAAACAGATCTTGATAGTTTATGTCCTGGACTCGAATCCCCTCACAAAATATGCTCACCCTTTTAGCCTTGGAAACATTATGATATTATAGTTAATCCCACTTTTTATTGTTAGAATAGTAGCTTAAGAGTTGGCAATGGGTAGTGTCGGTTTCCTGCCTTTTCTCTAGCCTATCACTTTAAAACTGGGTATTGTTAGCATAAAAAGACATGCTCGCCCGTGGGGGCGTTATAATGGGACGGTCAATCCCACTATTCGTTAGTAAAAGAATAGCCCAAGAGTTAGCGGTTGGTGGTGATGACTAGCTGCCTTCCCTCTAGTCTTACACTGCCAAATTAGGGACGGCTAGCATAGATAGCCCTCGAGTAGCTTTGTGCGAAATTCCAAAACAAACACACAAATCATTGTTCCTGTAGTGTTTGTACATTTTTTCGGTTCAGAATGTAATGATGTGTCGTATCACTTCTCGTTGTTTCTCTAGAGTTTGTACATTTTTCGGATTATTGATGTCTCGTATTAATTCTCTTTGTACCTGTAGTGTTTGTATATTTTACTGTTTGGTACTTAATGATGTATCGTATTGTTTCTCTTTGTTCCTGTAGTGTTTTACATTTTACAGCTTAGTAATTAATGATGTGTCCCATTATTTCTCTTTTTTTCTGTAATGCTTATACAATTTACGTTTTAATACTCAATGATGTGTCGTATTCGTTCTCTTTGTTCCTGTACTGTTTGTACAGTCATTCCAACCATGTTTCCTTACTTACTTTACCGTCTCTAGTTGAACAATAAAAAGGTTGTTGTTTTAGCAAATAATGTGTACTGTCATTCCAACCTTGTTTCCTTACTTTATTTACCGTCTCTATTTTACCGTTGTTGTTTTTTTTACATTTTTTAACGTCTCTATTTGAACCATAATAAGGTTGTAGTTTTAGTAAATAATGTGTATAGTCATTCCAATATTGTTTCCTTTTTTTATTTACCGTCTCTATTTGGACCATAATAAGGTTGTACTTTTAGTAAATAATGTACACACTCATTCCACCCTTGTTTCCTAACTTTATTTAACGTCTCTATTTGAACCATAATAAGGTTGTAGTTTCAGTAGATAATGTGTACTGTCATTCCAACCTTGTTTCCTTTCTTTATTTGCTGTCTCTGTTTGACATATAATAAAGTTGTACTTTTAGTAAATAATGTACACACTCATTCCACCCTTGTTTCCTTACTTTATTTACCGTCTCTATTTGAACCATAATAAGGTTGTAGTTTTATTAAATAATATGTACCCTGTTTCCAACCTTGTTTCTTTACTTTATTTACCGTCTCTATTTGACCCATAATAAGGTTGTAGTTTACGAAGATAACATGTACCCTGTTTCCAATCTTGTTTCCTTACTTTATTTACCGTCTCTATTTGAACCATAATAACGTTGTAGTTTTATTAAATAATGTGTACACTCACTCCAACCTTGTTTCTTTACTTTATTTACCGTCTCTATTTGATCCATTTGATCTTGTTTCCTTGTTTCTCTTTTTGAACCATAATAAGGTTGTAGTTTTAGTAGATAATGTGTACCCTGTTTCCAATCTTGTTTCTTTACTTTATTTACCGTCTCTATTTGAACCATAATAAGGTTGTAGTTTTATTAAATAATGTGTACACTCACTCCAACCTTGTTTCTTTACTTTATTTACCGTCTCTATTTGAACCATAATAAGGTTGTAGTTTCAGTAGATAATGTGTACTGTCATTCCACCCTTGTTTCCTTACCTTATTTACCGTCTCTATTTGAACCATAATAAGGTTGTAGTTTCAGTAGATAATGTGTACTGTTATTCCACCCTTGTTTCCTTACCTTATTTACCGTCTCTATTTGAACCATAATAAGGTTGTAGTTTCAGTAGATAATGTGTACTGTTATTCCACCCTTGTTTCCTTACCTTATTTACCGTCTCTATTTGAACCATAATAAGGTTGTAGTTTCAGTAGATAATGTGTACTGTCATTCCAACCTTGTTTCCTTTCTTTATTTGCTGTCTCTGTTTGACATATAATAAAGTTGTAGTTTTAGTAAATAATGTATACTGTCATTCCAACCTTGTTTCCTTACTTTATTTACCGTCTCTATTTAAACCATAATAAGGTTGTAGTTTTAGTAAATAATGTATACTGTCATTCCAACCTTGTTTCCTTACTTTATTTACCGTCTCTATTTAAACCATAATAAGGTTGTAGTTTTATTAAATAATATGTACCCTGTTTCCAACCTTGTTTCTTTACTTTATTTACCGTCTCTATTTGACCCATAATAAGGTTGTAGTTTACGAAGATAACATGTACCCTGTTTCCAATCTTGTTTCCTTACTTTATTTACCGTCTCTATTTGAACCATAATAACGTTGTAGTTTTATTAAATAATGTGTACACTCACTCCAACCTTGTTTCTTTACTTTATTTACCGTCTCTATTTGATCCATTTGATCTTGTTTCCTTGTTTCTCTTTTTGAACCATAATAAGGTTGTAGTTTTAGTAGATAATGTGTACCCTGTTTCCAATCTTGTTTCTTTACTTTATTTACCGTCTCTATTTGAACCATAATAAGGTTGTAGTTTTATTAAATAATGTGTACACTCACTCCAACCTTGTTTCTTTACTTTATTTACCGTCTCTATTTGACCCATAATAAGGTTGTAGTTTAAGTAGGTAATATGTACCCTGTTTCCAACCTTGTTTCCTTACTTTATTTACCGTCTCTATTTGACCCATAATAACGTTGTAGTTTAAGTAGGTAATGTGTACCCTGCTTCCAACCTTGTTTCCTTACTTTATTTATCGTCTCTATTTGATCCATAATAAGGTTGTAGTTTTATTAAATAATGTGTACACTCACTCCAACCTTGTTTCTTTACTTTATTTACCGTCTCTATTTGACCCATAATAAGGTTGTAGTTTAAGTAGGTAATATGTACCCTGTTTCCAACCTTGTTTCCTTACTTTATTTACCGTCTCTTTTTGACCCATAATAACGTTGTAGTTTAAGTAGGTAATGTGTACCCTGCTTCCAACCTTGTTTCCTTATTTATTTACCGTTTCTGTTTGCATGTTGCTGAATTCTTAATTTGTTTCGTATACTTAATTATTGGCCAATGTTTGTTTGCGATGGTAGCTATCTTTATACGTATAGACGTGTGTTGTTGTTGGGTTTTTTTTCGTTAAACAAAACCACAACGGACTATTTGTCGTGTCCACCGAGCGGAATCGAACTCATAGTTTTAACGTTGTAATTCCGTAGACTTACCGCTGTCCCAGCATGAGACCCTCATTGTATACATTGTAATGATGATAAATATAGCTGGTGCAGTGCATGATGATTAATTGTATCCACTGTCTATTTGACAATATTGATTCAATGAAATGTTTAGGTGCAGCAGGATATTTGTTTTTGAGTATAACGAGTATTTATAGTTTAAAATATCTCTACATTCAATAGATTTGAATTGGCAATTGCATGCCTAGAATAAGACACAAACCCCGATTAACACTTGAGAAAATGTTAGCAATAGGAAAGCAACGTTTTCAAGCAAAACTTACGTTTAAAACATCGCTTTAAAGAGACCTCTGTGTTTTATAAAGTAATTATTCTACGAAAGTTTGTAATAACATTTAATATTATGTGTATTGATATTTTATTTGTCCTTCACTTCACATATAATACAGGTGTTGGCTTCCTAAAGATACCGATTGTACACTGTACAAAGCATTGAGTTACAGTTACACGTTACAGTTGTCTAATGTTCCTCTGTTATGTGGTTGGTAATTCCTGTTTCATCCTGTATTTAAGCATTTTAATGGAGCACTAGATATCTGTAAGAAACACGTAGTTATAACATCGGTTACCCTAGAATTATGATAGAAGAAATAAATTGACTTTTAAAATACTACTACAGCCTTCTCAGTACTTTATTTAGTCTTCCACAAAAAGTTTGACTACAATGTACAAAGATTCTTGATGACGAGAAACCCACTTGAAATAAATATGTATCTCAGAACTGCTGAGGAGAGATGACCCAGAAAGGTCGAAACGTTGTTCTCTCCTTATCAATAAAAGTGCTGATATCCATACCAGCCGATCTGAGATACATATGTACAAAGATGTTTCTGTTGTAACCTGGTAAGAGAATAATAAAGTTACAAACATGCCGTTTGGAGGACAGTAAAGGTTTTAAAGTGTTGTTTGAACTAAATATTTACTGTTTAAGGTACTTTTCGTCCGAACGTTAGAGTTTTCTGCAATTCCTTACGATGTATATTATTACCTTAAAGAAATGTTGGCGTATTTTAAGTTTGTTTGTTTTTGAATTTCGCGCAAAGCTAGACAAGGGCTATCTGCGCTAGCCATCGCTAATTTAGCAGTGTAAGACTAGAGAGAAGGCATCTTCTCATCACCATCCACCGCCAACTCTTGGACTATTCTTTTACCAACGAAGAGTGGGATTGACCGTCACATTACAACTCACGACTAAAAGGACGAGCATGTTTCGTGTGACGATGATTTGAACCCGCGACCCTCAGATTAGAAGTTGAGTGCCTTAACCGCTTGGCCATGCTGGACGAGAGTGTTTCAAGATATTGAAACATGTAAAAGAACCTTGAACATCCAAAATATTAGTCTTGTTAGAGTTTCGCGTAAAGCTATTCGAGGTTTAGGCCCATCGCACCAAACTGTTCGACCTTTTAGCCGTGAAAGCGTTTAAATTAATGGTCAATCACACTATTCGTTGGTAAAATAATAGCCAAAGTTTTGGCTAGTTGCGTCCCTTCTAGTCTTTCACTGTTAAATTAGGAACAGCTAGCGCAAATATCCCTCGTGTAGCTTCGCTAAAAAACAAACAAACTCGAGGTCTAGCTGCACCACTCTTAGGCCCGGCATGACCAGGTGGGTTAAGGCGTTCGACTCGTAATTCGAGGGTCGCGGGTTCGAATCCCAGTCGCAACAAACTTGCACGCCCTTTCAGCCGTGGAGTGTTATAACATTCTTTGGTAAAAGAGTAGCCCAAGAGTTGGCGGTGAGTGATGATGACTAGCTGCTTTCCCTCTAGCCTTACACTGCTAAATTAGGGATGGCTAGCCCTTGAGTAGCTTTGCGCGAAATTCAAAACAAACAATCTCCACTACTCATCACCAGTTTAGTTGTGATAGACTAGACGGAAGCCAGCTAGTCAATACCACCTACTGCAAACTCTTGGGCTGCTCTTTTACTAACGAATAGTGGGATTGGTCATAACTTTATAGCGCCTGACGAGCATGTTAGATCGCTAGAATCGAACACACCCTCTACAGATTATAACCCGTGTGCCCTAACCACATGACCATGCAAAATATTAGCAGTAATTATGTCTTGGCACTTAGGAATTGTTGATAAACATACTTAAATTTATTATTAAGCTGTGAGTTTATGGTAACTTTATAAACTGACTACGACGATTCCTTTCATTCCTTCTTAACAGGCCTATCTAAAGTCATGGAGTTAATGTCTACTTTTGGACTCATGTGGATTATGAATATATGGGAAATTATGATTGTAATACATGTCAGATTTAACCTTAAAGTATAAGTTAACAAATTTTGCTCTTTCAACAACAAACATTTATTTCAAAAAATTATGCCTTCCAGTTCGTGGCTGTTTCGAAAACATAAATTGCCTATAAGGAAAATTTACATATATACGTAACGGGGGTATTGAAGATAAACGAAATATGGCCACAATGACTCGCAATAATTCGATCAGTGTTTGTTCGTGTATCTTTCATCATTTTCTCAGCGACCTAAAATTATGCCTTGTTCATCTTGTCATCCAACTACTTGTACGAAAATTACGGAAACGTACCATCGACAAACGAGAGTTGAAATTTAAGCCTAAATCTGGTACAAGAGGTGATAATCTCAGATGATAAAAAACTATTCATGTTATAATAAGAAGTTAAAATGAAATAGAATAAAACTATCTAGGCATATCTTAAAAATTGTAAATTAAAAATTAGCTCTACAAAAGCAAACAAAAAACATAATTTTACAATTATGTTACAAGCCATCTTACAAATCCCGCTAACTTGTTTTCGACGACATCTACTTCCCCATTAAGTTGCGTCTGTTAACAAAAATTGATACGTATATAGTAATAGGAAAATTCATATTAAAATAACTTGAACACTGATATGGAAAGTAATTATAAACTTAATTGGTAATGAAAATAATTT